>NW_017805505.1:0-61452 GCF_001891065.2 Hippocampus comes
GGTTGCCTGGACGGAAAGCTGGTGTGTATACCTCTTAACCACCAGTGACTCTGACCTGCTCTGCACTGTAGGTGTATTTGACATGCACTCTGGAAGGTTTGCAGGAAAAAGTAAGTGTTTGGTGTTGTATTTTCACACATTACAGAGCGGGGTTTGAACCGGGGTTGCCTGGACGGAAAGCTGGTGTGTATACCTCTACACCACCAGTGACTGTGACTAACTCTGCACTATAGGCGTATTTGACATACACTCCGGAGGGTTTGCAGGAAAAAGTAACTGGTGTTGTATTTTCACACATCGCTGAGCAGGGTTTGAACCAGGGTTGCCTGGACGGAAAGCCGGCGTGCATACCTCTCCACCACCAGTGACTGCGACTTGCTCTGCACTCTCGGCATATTTGACATGCACTCTGGAGGGTTTGCAGAAAAACTGGTGTATTTTCACACGTCACTGAGGGGCGGTTGAACCATGGTTGCCTGGACGGAAAGCCGGCGTGTTTACCTCTACGTTTTCTTCAGCTGTAAATGCCTTACGCCATGGTCATTTTTTTTTCCGCAAAAATCGCCTTCCAATACATAGTCGTTTTTTTCGGCTCAAAACACCTTACCCTACATGATCATTTTTTTTTTTGTTAAAAACGCCTTACTATACTATGTCGTTTTTTTCGGCAAAAAACTTCTTACTATACGTGGTCGTTTTTTTGTCCAAAAACGCCTTACTGTACATGGTTGTTTTTCTCGGCAAAAAACTCCTGACTATACATGGTTGGTTTTTTCGGCTACAAACGCCTGACTATACATGGTCGTTTTTTTTTCGCCAAAAACGCCTTACTGTACATGGTCGTTTTTTTCGACCCAAAACGCCTTACTATGCTTGGTCATTTTTTTCAGGCCAAAACACCTGACTATGCATGGTCGGTTTTTTCGACCTAAAACGCCTTACTATGCATGGTTGTTTTTTTTCGGGCCAGAACGCCTTACTATGCATGGTCGTTTTTTTCGGGCCAAAACGCCTTACTATACATGATCGTTTTTTTCGGCCCAAAACGCCTCACTAAACATGGTCGTTATTTTCGGCTAAAAGAGCTTTCATATACATGGTGACTCAAAACGCTTTATTGTACATGGTCGTTTTTTTTTTCGGCTCAAAACGCTTTACTGTACATGGTCGTTTTTTTCGGCTACAAACGCCTGACTATACATGGTCGTTTTTTTTTCGCCAAAAACGCCTTACCCTACATGATCTTTCTTTTTTTGTTAAAAACGCCTTACTATACATGGTCGTTTTTTTTCCGGCTAAAAACGCCTTACTATACGTTGCCGTTTTTTTCGGCTAAAAACACCTTACTATAGATGGTCTTTTTTTTCGGCTAAAAACACCTTACTATATACATGTTCCTTTTTTAAGTTAAAACGCCTTAGAGAAGGCACGGAGGCAGACAAATATGTTCCTTTATTTGTTGAGACTGTGAAAACCATCAATAAAGTGTAAGTTTTAAAAAAACAACACCACAGCTTTTTCGGAGCCGCAACAAAAATATTTAATAAAGCAGCGACACAGTTCACTGAACCAACAGCAAGTTATAACATTGTAAACATGTCTCCAGCAAAGAGACATCTTGGGGTCGACATATTACTGTAATGACCATACACAAGGCGCACCGGATTTTAAGGGGCGCTGTGAGCTTTTTAGAAAATTCGGTGCGCCTTTTTGCGCGGAAAATACGGTACAGTCAATATAGACGGCGGATACAACCTGAACAGATGCAAAACTCTAGAAAAAACAATTATTGCAAGAAATTATGAAAATACTATAGTGAGTCATGGCGGTCTTTTTACTTGATCAAAAAATAAATCCACACGTCTATGTTTCTGGGTGTCACCTCACCTGCTTTCAAAAATCCAGTTCCGTCAAAATAAGTTCCTCGTTCGGTGGCAGCGAAGCATCTTCCGACCATGTGACTGGAGGTTGGCGTGGACATGTCAAGCTTAAAGTCTTCAGTAAGTGCCTCGGTTCGACCTGAGACAACCGGGCCACAAGTAAAACGCCTTCAAATCTAGTTGGAATATATTTTTGGACCTTTGCAAAGAATTCCTACCCGGTGCGGCAGCTTTTGTGCTGACGGGACCTCCCACCATCTTTAAGCGACGCAGGCACCCGCTGATACTGTAAAGAATCTAAAAGACAGAAATTTGCGGTCTTTGAATTGAGTACTTTTCTCATGTTCGTCTCCTTTTTTGCTTTCCATTACCGGTCCGATCCTCTTGGTGGTGTAATTGTGCGGTAGACCACCAACATACAGCATTCCCACCACGTCCAGCAAGTCCGCCTGAAAATCACGAGCAAATAAGCCCCAAGGAACACGAAGCATGAATACTGATGCTTTTTGGAACAAAGGCAATAATTGCCACTCATACTCCAAAAAAAAAAAAAAAAAAAAAAGAAACATGATTAACCTTTTTAGGGCTAATCATCTGTTTACTGTATCGACCATCCACCACCAGGAGAGCTCTCTGCTTGCTACGAGTTACACGGATCTGAGACAAAAATACATACCAGTACATAATTAATGATAACAGTACACACACACACACACAAAAAAAGGACATGATGATAGAAAGGAAGTCGGACTAGAATGCATGTCTCCTTTCCGGCATTCATTGTGTGGGTGAGTGTGTTTTAACTCATTCCAAGATGCAAGTAAGTAATAATAAACAATGTGAATGTGGTCCAAATAAGTGTGACCAGTATTTTCCACACAATGGAATCTATGGCAGCAAGTCTGGCAAAGATTAAAGAAATTATGACGGCAGTCAGACAATAAGCGGGAACTGAAACCCTGAAGTCAGTCATGTGAATCACAAGCCCACCAGTGATCATCCAGTTTCATGACTGAGCCGCTGGTGGCATCGTGGTACGCTTGTGCGCGGGCAGCGTAGAATCAATTCCCGCTCCGTGACGATGCGAATGCGGGTGTGTATGGTTGTTCAGCTCTAATTGTGCCCCGTGACTGACTGGCGACCGGTTCAGGGGTTATTTCGGCTTTCGCCCTAAATCAACTGGGATAGGCGGCAGCAATTCCCGCAACCCTCTTCGGGACTAGCGGCATTCAAAGTGGATGGAAAGATTTGAATGAATATGGATTACAATTTGTAACTTTTTTTCCATGCACCTTCAAAATGGAAAGATTTTTTTTTACTATAATACACTGCTTTTCATATTGAGCTATTTTAAATATGCCAAAATACACACACACACCAAAAAAATTACAGACCAACTTCGTTAAATTTCTATTCATAACGCCCAATGAATAAAGAAGAGTTCGGTTGCAGCTGCAAATTGCGCCGGTTGCTCCCCTGTCGATGTCCCTGCACACCATCGCTGAATGTGTGGCCGTCCCACCTTATGCCAGTTGCCATCGTTGATGGAGAAGGGGACGCATCCAGACGTGTTGCCGTGACCGAGGTCATAACCCAGGCACACCTGTCCATCTTTGATCTGCGCCAGCACAGAGGAGTGGGGGACAAGTGCTAAAGAGTTGAGACAGTAACTAATATCCGTGGAAACAAGTGTTCAACATGATACCTGAATGGAGACAAAGTCCGCGTGGTTGATTCTGGCCATGTACAGGACCAGTCCTGACTCCTCCCGTGTCCTCAGCTCAAACTCCAAAATCAACCTGAAGTACACGCACATGAATGAAAACAAGTGTGCCAAGGAAATGAATTATTTGACCGTTGCCAACGTTTGCGTTCCAATATGCGCATACTGAATTGGTTGTCAGTGTTTTCTGTTCTGTTCATTTTCTTCAAAGTTCGAGTAGGAGGGAAAACACCCTCCACTTCCCAAGGCATCGTTGAGTCTCCTGCTTCTAAACACCAACCTTTCTCTCACTTTGGCGTCATCGAAGGTGAAGCTCATGTGACTGTTTCTGCCCAGCCCGAACTGGTAGGACTTGTCCAGTGCCACAGGGGCAACAGCCGAGGGGCACGAGTCCTGCAGATTGGGGGCAAACGGTTCGGAAAGAAAGGCAACATGGTCAGTATATTGACTGTTTCCAGCCACAATAAGGTTCCAGACTGTTAGAGATATGTTTCTTTGACCATGTCAATAAAACGCTGAAATTGGCCTTCAACAAGTGTCGTCAGTCAAGCGTTTTTCATATTTCATCAGTTTCATCTCACGTGCACTTGTAGTTTAATCTGTGGCCACGAGGTGTCAGTGTTGCAATACATTACATCAATTATTGGAAGTCCTCTCGTGATTTTCTCATCAGTTTGCCTCAACCTTTTTCTTATTCTTTCATTTCGTTTTTCTGTCCGGTTTCATCTTGGCTTCACATTTTATTGCCTCGGTTGCCCTTTTACTCCTCCCATCTTACCACCTGCATTCTTGTGAGACAAAAGTTCCAGAGACTATTTTGAGTGTGTGTTTGTGTGCGAGTGTGTGTTTCTTAATCTCCTCTGGTCTCTTGTTCTCTTTCAAGTTGAAGACACTCGGCGCACGGCGACCTTGCTTTGTAACCGCCGACACTCACCTCTTATCATGCTCTGTCTTCATATCCGCTCCTGCTCAACCTCTGCCTTTCTTCTCTTTCTCCACCTCACCCAGGCTCCCTCTAACAAAAGAAGACCCTTCTCTCTACTCATTCTTCTCTCCCTCTCCTGCGGCTTTCCTTTAAGCCAACCAAAAGAAAAAAAAAAGCACTGGCTGCCGTCTTCAGAAAGAGTCCTTTCCTCCTCTTCATTGGCCGGGGCCTTCGTCGCCGTCGTCTTCTCCTCCTTCTATCCCCTTTCATTCGCCTCTTCCTCCCTCCTTTTCTCTCATCTCCTCTGTGGCTAACAATGGGGCGATGGTCCTCCATTCAGAGCGGTTAGTCTTTTCTTGGAGGTCACACTGATTGAATGTGAAGTCATTCAGCCACGATTTTATATGTCTTTGTATGTATGTATGTATGCGTGCGTGCGTTTATGCTGCCGCCAGGTTTCCTCCAGAGAAAAGGGTCGAAATGAGTCACTTTTACAGCTTCTCGGAGTTATCTCGAGCCCAAATGTTTCATTACTCCAGAGAGAACCGCTCAGAGACTTTGCCATGTTCATACTGTAAATGAGCGCTCATTACATGCCTTAGTGCTGTTTTCACCTCTTTATGGTCTTTGAGCTGCAACTGTGTAAAGTTTAGAACATGCAAGATGATTCTATTATCCCTAATTGCCCCCAGAGGATTAATATACATTTAGCTATAGCTTTTGCGCTCTGGAGTGCTGGAGTCGTTTCATGAGGAGATGAAGCAGATACATACTGCAAAGAGCACTGATGCGTGATTCACTGCGGCCTACGAATGCATTCTTCCGTTCGTGGATATGATCAAGTATCAATGCAGGGACAAACTACACCGGATTTTCCGCACTAAAAGGAGCACTGGATTATGAGGCGCACCTTCAATGAATGGCCTATTTTGTAATTTTTTTCATATACTGGACGCACTGGATTATAAAACGCAATCTACAATGTATCCACTAGATAGAGCTACGCTCCTTCCGTTCGACTCGAGAGGCGTTCATGAACGCCTCCGAAAAAACGTAAATTAACGATTGCTTCAATGAAACTACGAAAATTGAAAATAATGCATCAAAACAGAAAAGCAAGCGAGGAAATTACAAAATAAATTCTATAGCCCCCCTACAGAATTTATTTTGGCATTCCCTTGAGCATTTCCTGGACTGTCTCAGAAGTGTTTGTTATTTATTCCTTTGTTGTGTACTGTATTCACAAACGAGGAAATCACAAAATAAATTCTGTAGGGGGAGGCTATAGAATTATTTTGTGATTTCCTGGCTTGATTTTCTGTTTTGATGCATTATTTTCCATTTTTGTAGTTTCATTGAAGGAATTGTTAATTTCCGTTTTTCGGAGGCGGTCAAGAACGCCTCTCGAGTCGAACTGAAGAAGAGAAGGCACGGAAGACGGACAAAGACGTACCTGCATTTGTTGAGACTATGAAAACCATTATGTATGGTCAATTGTGTGCAAGTGCGTATACCGTGTCAGCAGTGGGCGAGGCTTCAGCAGAAGTAGGCGTGGCAGCAGGCGCGACAATTGCCGTGGGCTCCTGCAGTCAGTCATCAGGGGGCGGGAAGGAGGGGCTATTATGTGATACAGCCAGGAAGCACATGTAGCCGCTCCAACTAGCAGCAGCATTAGCCATGCAATGATGGTGAGAATGTTTTGTGATAATCTAACACTCAACAGTAACTACTCAAGTATTGCATTGAGCTATATCAAGGATTCGACCATTAATGTATCTCAATGCCAAGGTTCAGGGAACAAAACAAATGGCTGACTGTCTACCCGCCTCTTAGCATCGCATGGACTGCTTTGGCTCCTGCGGGCCCATAAAGCATAGCTGGCATGCACAGTTAGCTTGCACATCAGTGTGACTTCACAGCGCGCGACCGGCTGCTGGAGAGGGAGTTTAGTGGCTCAAGGCTAAAGGGACAATAAAGAACAGTTAATGGGCTGTACGAGTGCGGCGTGAGAGAGCGCTAAGCTAACACAGAAAGGCCACGCCTGCATTGTATCCCTCGGAAATCGGCGCATGATGGAGACGGCGTGTGTTCGCCCTGGATATGATGCTCAAATTAGATGTAAATCAAACGAAAGGCTCATTCATTTATATACGTGTATATAGATGTGTAAATACTAGCGTGTGGATCACTCACGGCAGGAAGTTCCGGAGGCGAAGTAACAACTGCAGGAGTGGGTGCCGGCTGGTGCGGTTTGGATGCTTCCTCTTCCTTCTCAGCCTCTTCTGTAGGATAGGGAAGAGGAAGGAGCGGGGCAAGGCTGGGGCACTGGCCGATTTCAGCGTCTTCAAAGGACACCGACTGGGAGAAGTCTGACAGACTGTGACCGGGACAAGAACAACAGTCAGTTCAAAATGCATTGCAATCAGTGTAATGCCTTATGTACGAGTCAAGAGCAAGGAACGATGTCATTGTTGGGCTTCCTTCATGGAATCAAACCGTATCACCCATATGTCGTTCTGCCTCTGATGGTGTCGTTTTTGCTTTCATATACTTGCATCAAATCTACATCCAATGGTGACATACTAAAAATAGACAGCCAGGCATTCTGGGGGACGAGTGAGAGACGAGGAGGCATCACATGGGGAGGAGATGGGTTAATAGGGGTGAAGTGAGGTGAGAGATGGACAATCAGGCCCAATGAGAGTCATGAATATGTTGATGCAGTGGGACAGAGCCATTACGGCAGATCAGGCACGAAGACACAAAGACCGTATTGGCATTGTCACGCTGAAGCTTGCCCTTATGGAATTCCATGCGGTGGGGCCAAGGTGAACATCTCAGGTCTAATGAAGTGAAGTGATGTGATCAAGCGGGCCTTGGTGAACATCACGGAATGTCAAAAAGTGTTTCGTGCGGTCACGTGAAACCGTGGATGACGAGGAGAAGCGTCGGAATGGCTTTTGGGGTTGACCTACACAGAGTTGACCATGAGATTCCAGATGCATCCCTGGAATGGGACGTTGGCTCTGTTGGACGTCTGCTCCACTTCCGCGGGAATACCGCCGAGGAATAAACGCTGCAAGACGATTGGCTGGTCATTGGGAAGCGCAGACTCCCTCTTTGCCTCCTCGTCCACTTGAACGGCAAAAGATCTGATGAAAAAACGCACACTGTCACATTGGAACATTTATTTTCAGAAGTATGACGCTGCGAAACAGGAGACTCATGGCCAAACATTTTGGCCATGGTGCTTTTACATCACAGCGAGAGAAAACAAAAAAACAACAACAAACGGTGTCAGATGAGGAAGACGTGCTCCAACCCTGGCTCACTAACCTGCCAGGTAATCTCTCGATGCGCAGCGAGTGCTCTCTGCCGTCACTCAGGATGCCTTGCTCGGGCCGCCTGATGACTCGACGCAGACTGTGGCTGCCCGTGTACACCAACACCTCCAGGGAGCCTTTGTTCAGCATCACAGAGAGGAAGGGCTGAGGGAGAGAGAGAGAGAGCGAGAGGATGAATTGGACTCCATCAGGCCTTGAAAGGACGCGCATACAGTACACCAGATAGTTAGGAAGATGAAGCGGAGCCATTTCAACAACGGCGCAACACTAAAGAGCCCATTAGTTTATGATTGCTTACACTCTACAGCCATTTCATATGAATAATAATTGCTCAGCACAACGTTTGCTTTTGTTCAGGTTTATTCCCATTTGTGGAGGGTTCAGACAATGGCCTGACCGTAAAATGTTCAACAATTTCAGTCAGGTGTTGTGTTTTGTTCTCAAGAAAACATTGGCCACATTCCTAAATTGTATTTGGTTATTTCGATTATTTAAAAAAAAAATTAAAAAAAACAAACATGTACCCGCAACTTTTTTTCACCTTCTAGGCTTAAATATGCGTACCCTATTTTCCGCACTAAAAGGCGCACTGGATTATGAGGCGCACCTACAATGAATGGCCTATTTTGTAATATTTTTCACATATTGGACGCACTGGATTATAAAACGCAATCTACATGAAGCTAAAATCCTTCCGTTCGACTCGAGAGGCGTTCATAACCTCCTCCGAAAAACGTATATTAACGATTACTTCAATGAAACTACGAAAATTGAAAATAATGCCTCAAAACAGAAAATCAAGCGAGGAAATCACAAAATAAATTCTGTAGCCCCCCTACAGAATTTATTTTGGCATTTCCTTGCGCGCAGCTCCAACAGAACGATCAGATGTCAGTAAAATGTAGGCGACTGGACTGCCTCAGAAGTGTTTGTTATTTATTCCTTTGTTGTGTACTGTATTCACAAACGAGAAAGTCACAAATTGTCGCTTTCACACCTGATCGAATGAAGTGCAGCAAAGGGGAAAATAAAGCAGAACGGGATCGGATTCAAAAGCAACCGTTTAACTCCCAACTTAAATCGAACTTGTCCAGCCGCATGTCGACTTGTGTTAGACCTTTGCGGAGGGGCGAAGAACGGCTGCCAACGTGTGCGGACAATGTCGACGCGTAGAGGAGCGAGAGCTTTGAAGAGCGGTGAGGAGAGAGGCAAAAAAAAAAAAGGGGGAAAGTGGGCGAGTGTGGGGTCCATGAAAGAGGAAGAGGGGGAGCGGCAGCAGAGGAGTGGAGAAAGCCGAGAGGAAAGGATAACAAGAGATGAGAGGAACGTTGAGGAGAGGATAATAGGGCGACGAGATGAGAGGGCAGAGAGCAGAACAGCAAGAGAGAGACGGAGAGACGAGGGAGCGGGAGAGAGACAGAAAGGTGGGAGAGAGCAGCGGTGCAAGGTCAGGCTCATTTGAATTTTAATTCACTGTGTGCCACAGGGCGAAGTGGGAGACAATTTACCACTTGAAAATGGAATTTCAATTTGAGGTCGGGGGACAAATTGGACCGAGATGTAGCTACAACATGCCTCTCGATGTGCCGCTTGCGCACGCGCGCACATACACGCATTCAAGACACACACCGCCACACGTGAATTGAGACATTTGTGCGAATGAGCGGCGGACACGTACACACACAAGCATGAAATCAAACGCTGACATGCTTGACAAAACTTGCCCACTCACCACATTGACAGGAAAGAAGGCGGGCGCACTTCTTTGCCGCGCTTTTTAGATTTGACACTTTCCAATCGCCTTTACGACTCAATTCGGCACAATTCAACTTTATTTAGTCCATATGTCTGACGCGTAACTCGCCGGGACTACACAAGCGGAGGTAAGCAATCCTGGTGAAAGTCGGAGACGCACCACAGCAGCAGACTTTTTCGAGCAGAAGAGGGGAAAGCGGCTGCTTTATTCCTGTGGTGAGTGACATGAAGGTAATGTCGGGGGTTTTTTTTCACCAATGGAAACGGGTTATTTTGAATGTTCCAGAATTCCCGAATTGTGACCTAAAGCCAAATATTGACTGCACGCAAACGTAGTTCTTCATTTTCATTTGTCACTTTCCTCTTTGGCTACCTTCCCAAATTCCAGTTCACCTTCTCTACGCCTCCTTTGTTCTCACGCAATGCTCTCATTTTCTTTTCAAATGGTTTCGCCCTTCAAATGCCTCACTTTGACCTCCAAATCGCCTCCATCTCTTTGTTTCTTGTTCTCTTTCCTCCGCCGCCGCCACCATTCCGTCCCGCTCTTCGACACCCATTAGTCAGGGCCAAGTTGAGTTGATGGTGTTCTTAACCTCGCTTAACCTTTCCACACGCGCACACACCGTCCCTTCCAGCGTCGTTAGTAAAAATAGATTTATGCGCCCAACAAGCAGTAATGATGGATAAACCAGAGGTAACCCTTTGTCCTCACGCGCATCCACGCACACAAACGTTGCCTTCAGTTAAAATCACACGCGCACCCGCAATGTTCACAGTGACATTCATGTTCTGCTGAGTGGCACTATTAGATTAGGATAGTCTTAAGAATAAATCTGTTTTTATTATGCCAAAAGGTGTGATAATACACTATTACCTGTGTTCTGTTACTGATGTTTTACAGGAAAAAAGAATCCCTAAGGAGCCCCCCCCCCCCGGACCCCCCCCCCCCCCCCCCATTTAGCATGCTCTATTGATCACTTTCAGGACACATAATAACCCCACATTAAGATCCTCTCATTGTCTCCTACAACACATTATTGTTATGCTGCATTTGAATACACGTGTGTGTGTGTGTGTGTGTGTGTGTGTGTGTGTGTGTGTGTTAACAACAAATAATTCAGAGTAGAGGTAAAATTATGATAGGTGTGCATTCGTGTCCGTGCATATGCAGCATAATGAGCACTGTCGACACCCGAGTGAAACCTCGCCAAGCGATGAGATTGGAATGATGGCGAAGTCATACACTTGGTGTAATAGGTGCTGTGTGTGTGTGTGTGTGTGTGTGTGTGTGTTTGTGTGTCTACTTACGTATCTGTGTGCGCATGTTTATGGGCATCCGTGTCTAACTCATGTTTCAGAAAACTGGCCCATTTGCCAGCAAATGCAAATCTCATTAAAATCCACTTGGGCATTCACTTTGGAAAAGTGTGCGCATTTGTGTGTGTGTGTGTCTGTATGCAATAAACTCACCTCTCCTGATTGTCGGCGTTTCCTCTTAAAGATGACATTCTTGTTACGGACCTGTGGTGGATAGCAATACTTCGTTTTCAACTACCATTGCATTTTAACGTAGCTTATCTTGTTACCAGGTTACAGGGTGCAGGGAAGGGTTCAATAAAGGGGTGACTGCTTGATTTACAAGCTTGCAGATTCACAAAAATAAAAAATAAAATAAAAAGGACTGCTAACCTGTTGGCTGATGGGCGGTGGTCCACCCACGGCTAAGAGAAGCGTGCCAGTGTCCACCTGGGTGCTGAACGACAGACTGATTTCAGTGCCGACCGCCAGGGAGAGCCCAGCCAGCTCCACATATCCCGGCTTGGAGAAGCTTACTGTGTATAAGTTCTAGGAGACAATGCGATGCACATTAGACAAAATGTTGGACTTTTTTAAGTGCATCGACAGTCACAAAGACATGCAGATAAGCTCGGAAAAGGAAGGACACCTGAGGAGATTGGAATGAATACCCCAGCCGCCCCCTCCCTAATGTAAAGTACACAAGCGTGGCCTTTCAACTTCTTTGTATGGATGCTTGAGTGTATAAATAAATTCCATTAGTGAATAGAGAACCCTGATGAATGCCTCGGATGACTTTGGAAAAAACTCCATTGTGGAGTCAGTGAAGCGCAGTTGCATAACTTGCAGGAAAACAAGCTTAAAGGGCATCTGCATCAGAATGTATGGATCAAAGTTGCACTTATTTAAGTCACGTTATGATCTGCGCTCGAGCTAATGCAACATGAGTTGATGTCCTAACTGGATAAAAAAAAAATTTGAACTAAATGAGTGACTTTTTCCAAATCTTAAAGTCAATGGAAACAACATTTCGCTTGCTTTTTTTTTTTTTTTTTTTTTAATTAAAGAAATGACTGTGCTACCGACCCTAGAAATAAACTCTGTTCCAACACTGAACACGACTGAAGATTAATATTGGCGTCTACGTTAGCGGTAATGCAACTTGAAAGCTGTCCCGGCAGATGGCCTCCATTTGGACTCTTTTTGTTCTTTCTCCTAATAAGTGATCTTACCAAGTACGCCAGATCCCACATCGCATGAGGCGTCCTGATCATGACAACGTGGAACTGCAAGCTGATACTTCAGATGCAATATGCTTTTCAAGGCCAAGTGAGTAGTGTGCTTACCTCTACATTACATCCTTTGGTAACACCGGTGTAATCAGAGCTACTGAGGAGATTATAAGGAGTTCGGGATACTTCAATCTCCCGAAGGCAGCCGACATAGCGCTTCAGCGTGACCTCCGGCCTAGAAAGATATTACAATCATCAGACTTTCCAATCTCTTAAAAGTCTCATGTAATAGGATCATGTCTTCATTATTGGAGCCTTGAACGCTTTGGCAGCGTATGATCGGCGTCGACCTAATATCAGAGTGAGTATAATCTGAATGTGGCATTTGTCCTTGTTATGAAAAAATTGGATTCATGAGGTCTGCGCATGCACTGTTTTTGGATTCAAGCCAAGTTGATACGGACGCGAACATATTTCGTCCAACTCGTGCACCTTTTTGTCACTGCCATTGCACAATTTGGTGTTTGCTCTCCCATCCTCAGGAAAAAAACAATTCCTTTCATATATGAATTCAAAATATGACAAATGTTACAAACTAGACATTGTTGCTGCTGGAAGGACAAATGACACATCCGGGTGTAGAAAGGGCAGAAAAAAAAGGTGTTTTTTTTGTTTGTTTTTTTTCCTCAGCCATAGTGTGGAAGCGCAACAGCCATTCGAGACCGACAAACACGCACGCACGCACACAAATTGTGGGCTAAATTGCACTCCAGCATCAGTGTGGCCAGCCGCATGCAGACAGCAATTTACAGTTCCACTTGGTGTTTAAAATGAACTTGTGTTGCTTTACCTGGATTTCATGCTGTTCAGAAAACACACACGACAATCGCATATTAGCACGCATTTCTCACCAATGAGGAATACCTTTACATTTGGTCTTAAATTCGAGAGGTTAAACGAATGCTGAGGCATGACAGAAAAATATAGTTTCTCCAAGTTAGTCTACTCTGAGGTTCCGGTGTAACCAAGCAAGCCTCAGCTAGCGTAAACGTGCCCCGACAGAAAGACATTACCTGTAGTTTCCAATGGTAGGCAGACCTCCGAAATAAATGCTCTGCTTCTCCTTGAGGTTGAGCCCAGTGGCTGTACCCAGAGATGTTGCCCCTATCTTCTCCTCGGCATTGGTGTCAATGTCCACGATGGTCACTGTGGCTGCACGAATAGTTGACAAGGGCATGAGCAAAAGCAGGAAATTGGCATGTGTCGTTTGAGACGCAATCTATCAAACGCCGATGTTGTCTACCTTGCTTCTTGTTGCGAGACATGGTGAGGGATTTCCAGCGTCCGTCGTTTTGACGGTGAGCCGAGATGACGCTGCCGACACCCGATCCCAGATCGAAGTTCATCTTCACCTTGCCCCCTGCCAGCTCCAAGGACATAAAGTCTTTCTAGAAGGGAGCGAAAGGTGGCGGGAAGATCCATTTCGGTGTGTAGAAAGACATTTGGGACATATACAAATTCAAAGTGGTGTGTGTGGTGATACGCAGCCTGGCTACCATATCGTCAGTTAAAGATCCATTTTGGTGTGTGGAAAGACATTTGGGACATATACAAATCCAAAGTGGTGATACGCAGCCTGGCTACCATATCGTCAGTTGCTAGATACATGAGCAGTGCGTCGGAGGCGAATGTTCGGAACTTGAATGTAACACTGGAAACATTCGGGTTCCATCTTGTGGGTCGTCCCACCGCGGCGTATCCTTCGCCGTCCAGCTGGACAGTCCCTTCACCATTTGACGCCTGGGGGCTAAGAAACAGCAATAAAGAAAGAAAGAAAATGTCTATGAAGTCATGTGTGAAGCAGTGGAGGACTTTAAACCCATCTGGTTTCCTGTCAAAGAGGGATGCAGGAGAAATCCTCAAAAAGTTCCTGCTCTGTATCAATTACAATCTTTAAAGCATTTTTTTTTTTTTTTTTTTTTGCCTGATCAGGCTACAGCAGAAACGTCAAAGCACGTTTTCCACATTTAAACATTCACGACTTGGCAGTAACCAGCAGAAGGAGCAGCCAATCCAGCACTAACTAGTCAAAATCTGCTCTGCGTCAATTACACGTTCATTTTTTCAATTTCAATGTTCTTTTTTTTTCCCCACTGAGATTTGGCTAGATATTCATCAACGCAATACCAACATAATGTATTGATATCTGTCTCCGCATACCTGACGACGCATCCTTTACAGTCTCCCTGCCTGTCCCTGTAGTTCCAAAGTCCAATGGGTTTACCATCAAGGAAGGTTTCCCCCATGCAGCCCGTGAACGTCGTCGTCCTCACGGCATCCGCTTTCTAAAAGGGAAAAGGAGGACATTGACGACCACGCTAAGGGGAGGAAGTCGCCCAAATCGCATTAAGTTACCTTGATGGTGCCGAGTATCCCGCCCACAAACAAGTACGCGTTCTGGTCCACATCCAGGATGGTGTAGGTTACCGGCGAGTTGGCGCTGTTCGGGCTCGGTACGAAACCGGCCCTCGGACCTTCGAGGGGGTACACTAATATGGTACCGTTCAATCCGTTACTGCAGACAGACAGAAATTAGGAAGTCATTTTATTTGCCAGCGCGCATTTCCTGCAGGGCGTTTACGACCACGTGTGTTCCGTCACATGAAATCAGCCTTTATGAACCGGCAGTGGGGGAAAAGATGAATGAGAGAAAGTGATCGCGGAGACAGTTTTGCAGCAGGCGGGGACCTCTGAGATGTACGCTGAAATTGATCTGCCACCTTGAATTTGTTGTTTCATCGTGCCCAACAGTTGGGAAATGGAAAGTCAAAGCACCGCCGCCCCTCCCGCCCTCGCCGTGCTCAACTCTCTCTGTCTTTACTGAAAAAATGTGCATGGGCATGGTGGCGCCCTGGATGCTATGTAAGAGCCAACGGCTGACAAGGATGCAAAAGGTTTGATTTCCCAAGCGAAACGTCGTCATTCCATTGGAAGAAATGACGTTCTCTTGTCGTCTCGGTTTTATTTAGGTTTCTGTTTCTGGCTGTTGTCGGGTCATTGAGTGAGTCATCGGGTCAATGACTTCTCATGTTCCCATAAGAGTGAAGCAGGAGACATTAAACTACTTTTCCAGCACTCGCATCATGTGTCTCTTTTACGTTTGAGTGTGTGATGTCGTCTTATTTGTATTTCTGCTCTTTAAATATACGCCTGTGTTTTCGCTTTGATCTAAAACCCTGCATTTAATGATCCCGTGCTCCGATACATGCGACAAAAGCGTAACATGGCGGATTAATTGGTTGGTGATGTCTTTTGATGTTTGCTGCGATGTCTTCTGCATCGCTGCGTTGCATCCAATTTGCGTATGCAGATGAATAGTGACGCATACGTCGCTTTTTCAAAGGAATAATGACATTGTTTGTACTGCCGCAAAATAAACATCAAAAGAAAATAACGTGACGATACGGCACGTGCCAGTCATCGAGTCGACACGACGTCTGCGTAACTCTTACCGAGAAGCTTCTATTCTGTGCCAGTTCCCGTCATGGATGGTGAGATGGGGATACTCTACTCGTCCCACACCCGAACCCACGTCCCAAAGGAAATACACCTTGCCCTTGCGCATCTCCAGGGCCAAGAAATCAACCTGGAACACACAGTAGACAAAGCAGGCCGTCACTTTTCTGCAATTCACAGACACAAAAACCCCTCCCCCCAAATCTCACTCAGTTTGGAGTGAAATCGAACCAAAACACGCAAGTAAACTCTCGAGAGTTCGTGACTTAAATGCAGAGCTCGAGTCAGTGAAGTTGCAAGAACTCTAACACCACTGCCACTTTAAGCCGATTTTCTCCGTTTTGTATTTTCACTCATTTTGTTTTTATTATTACGGATGAGCCGCTAAACAAAAAAATGGAATAAGAGGCTTTGGCGCATGTGCGCTCATCTAGATGCTGCTGAAGAATAACACTCACTCAGCATTCTTATTCATGTAGCATTATGCACAGTTAGAGATTATTAGGGAGTCAAATTTGAAGACGCAGACACACATTCACACACGTCCTATCTTTGTCGTCCCTCCACCTCCCCCGGAGGAACGGCCATTGTTCATTAGCCCAGATCACAGAGCTGCGTCGTTGCTTCTCAGCCAGCATTACACACTGTTAGCGGTGCGTGTGGACACGCACACACATGCGGCGTGCCTATTCATGTGGAATCTTTCACTTATAAGAACTTTCAGTAACACACGCTCAAGATTAAATGATTTTTTTTTTTAATGCACAATGTGGAGCGCTCGTTGTTTGAGGTTTACTTTGACAGCAGAGTTCATCAGCGTGAAGCCTCTCTTCTCAACTGATGCTTGACGTGAAGTGATTTAAGTTGATTTCACCGACACCACATTGCTGTCGTATCTCAAATTTTTATTTGGAAGTCAGAGGAGGAAAAAAAACAAAAATTAGCCTGCTCTCAGCCTCAAGCGCATGTAACTTTTTGGTATTCCTATGATGTGTTAGGATGGATCATTAATTTGTTGGCAACTTACAGTTTCAGCCTTTTCAAGCAACTTTTGAGGGAATTTTAAACTGTGATTGTGTGTACTCCCCCCCGCCCCCCCCGCATCTTCATCACAGTTAAACCGTATATACTCACATATTTGGCAGAACCGAGGTAGAAGAGCAAATTATCAGGCGTGGTGGTTTTGACGTGAAGAATGATGGTGTTGTACCTGCCCTTCCTGATGTCAGGGCGGTAACTCCGCAGACAGTCGCCGCCGGATGACACCGACACTTTGATCTAAAAACAAATAGAAAGTCACATCGAAAGCGAGTCCGCGCGTGGTGGTTTCACGAAACGTTCTTCCGCGTTTCTTACAGAGTTGGCTTGTTTCCTGGCTTGGGTAATCAGTTCCTTGATCTGGGAGATGTTTCGTCTCAAGTTGTCCTCCAGCTTTTTGATCGGCTTCAGCTTCTCCAGGAGTCTATCAGCTTCGTCCTCTAAATCCTTCACTTTAGCGCCGGCCGCGTGGACTGATTAAAGAGACGGACGGGGGGGTGCGGAATCAGCGACGTCATCGCATGCAAAAACTTTACTGCTGAGGGAGGCGGTGCGTGAACCAAGAGGGGGGCCCTTACCGAAAGCAGCTGAATCACTCAGTCATTGATTTAACAGAGAAAGGAGACGAGATAAATAAAGAGCAAGAGAGGCAGAGGGAGGAAAAGGAAAGAGCCAATCAATTAGTGTAGCTCAGCTCAGCATTCAAAGAGAAGCTTGTCTGGACTATTTGAATGGACACTGGAGGAAGGCAAAGCGAATAGAGTTCCATGCTTTGCAGTGTGCTGAGAGCTCATGCTGGAGCGGAGCTGAGGCATGATGATGATTAGGAGCAGATACTGTCACTTGATAGCTTCATACACAGAGACAAAGGATGGATGGTGCGCCAATACTCTTGTTCAAGTCAAAAAAATGCAAATTGGGTTGGACTTTTTTTTTGGTTAGGCCTTCAGAAATCAGATTATGAAATGTAACAGGGTATTGGGGCGCCATTGATAAGGGCGTCATTCATGAGGTAAAATAGATATACATACTTATAGCTGTGGGGGTAAAAGACAAACAAAGAGAAGAAAACAATTGTATAAAATGATTGTCGTCATGATTTAGCACAATCGGTCACGGCGTAATCATAACTTTGAAGAGCATAATAGCAACATGCTTTTTGTGTTGTGCTCTGGAATGGGTGTCAAACAGCTCTTGTAAATAAAGATTTCTTTGAATACTAGAAATAGAGCGAGTCCATCAAAAAAAAAAAATCAAGACAAAACTCATCTTAGAACATGGTGATTGCAAAATCAAGTCTTATTTATCACCATATGAGAAAAAAAAGACAACTTGAGCAGAAACCTTAATATTGGAGTTTTGGGGCTTACGTTCACTAACACACGCATGTTAAAATATAAGCAAACAGAAAAAAATGCCATACCAAAGGGGGCAAAAAAATCCAAACAGATGAAAATAAATCCATCTCAGCCTGTTCGACTTCCAAATATTGCGGAGTTTTTTTTTTTTAAAACAGAATTTCTGGGATCCAATGGAATTAGCTCATCAAAAATTGCAGCTTTAACAATGTATCATCCATAAACGCTTCACTTGTGCTACAAGTCACAAGGCAGTAGGAGATGCTTACTGTTTTTCTCCGGGTCCTGGATCATCTTGTTGGCGGCGCGGACCGTGTGGGCCAACTGGCTGAAGTTCTTCTGTATGTCGTTGACCTGAAGGTTCAAGACCACGAGGCGCTCCAGGACGTCGAGGGCCGTAGCGTTTGCCTCAGCGGCCACGGCCCTTGTTGCAGTCAGCTTGGCGGCCGTGTCTGCCAGACGACAATGTTGACATTTGCAATCCACGCGGGCAAAAAGACACCAAGCCCGTACTGGTGTTAGATTGGAAATGATGCAAGACTGGCGCTGTGGATGGAGGTCCATGCACTCTCTCCATGTAACCTGATAACATAACCGCTGCCCCTGAAAGGGTTAAAATATACCCAAAAAATAAACACATGCCAACCATTTCCAAATCGGAAAATTGGTCATGTATTCTGAGTATTTTTTATTTTATTTTTTTTGCATAGTTTTAAAATAAAATGACCAGGAACCAAGAAGAAATTGACAGTTCCATTTTATAAAATTTTAGATTTAAGGAAAATTCACAATTCAACCTCTTTAAAGGTCCCCCCCAAAAAAATCATCTGTGCTGTTTGAGATTTTTATCTTATCATCTGTTAATTATTTAATGTCTTAGTATTGGTTTTAACGTGCAGAAAACGTTTTAGATTCACTCAGAGTGATCCGAATCTGAAAATGATCATAACCACGCGTTTGCAGTTTGAATGCCTTCCGACAGTTTTATCGCACTGTCATATCGAACGGGTAACCTCTGAACTTGTGTCAAGTCGAGCTTAGAGCTCATTGATTTCACTGTCACTTCAACTCGCGCTCGCTCTCTCGCTCGCTCGCACGCACGCAGCGTATTTGTGCAGTCATACCATCGGGCATGGTGTCGAGTGTTGTCGCGGTTCCATTGATGGCTCTGAGCAGGTCTTTGGTTCTGTCTCGGGCGGATTTTACTCTGCCCTTCAGTCCGGACACGCTCGCGGCATTGTCTGCGGTAGAAAAAGTCATCTTTTGGTTAGCAGCAGAGTTCAAATAGTTCTGAGAAGCTGCAGTAAGTCTTTAATGTGCCTGATGAGGAGGGAAAAGGGAGGCAAAACGAGTGACTAAATGGGGGCATACATGACATGAGAAAATTCTCTATTTCTGCCTAATATTGCCACACAATACCTTTGACATCATTATGGAGTTGCTTAGCCTGGTTGAGCAGCTTGAGACTCTTCTGAAGGGCACCTTGAGCTTCCTCCTTCACGGGGATCTCTGGGCCTAAAGCCTGCACGCGCACAAGTGAAATGACAAAGAACGCTTCAGGATTTGGGAGCCACTCATGAATTAAATAGCTTTCACCCGGCACACAAAGGTGAAGTCATCTGCATATCACCTTTTCTGCTGTCAGATTGACCACTTTGCATGGCTAAATGACATTCCCACAAAAAGGTGTTCAAATGGCGGAAGGACCTCTTTACAATATTTCCACACCTCTGCCCTCTAATATTTCAGCCCCTTTTTACTCCTCCTTTGTCCTACGCCACTTATTGGCCAAGAGCAATGAACACCAAAGGAATGAAAAAAAAAAAAAAAAGAGACAAATTGAATGAAATTGAACCCAGTGGAGTAACGTGAGTAATTTCTTCTCCATGTACGATATCATGACATACTTTCCATGTTTTTTCTTTTTGTTTCCTGTAGAGGAGGAACATGGTTGATGATGGGATGAGAACTTTGAAAATAACTGAAGGAGTCAAATGCCAAGTTGAGCTACTTCTTAACATGTTTACTCTTAATAGCAACTCTTCTTTTTGCAATTGCGAGAATGATTGAAAACAGTCGCTGTGATTCGATGGAGAGCGCAAACTGCGAGCAGCTGCACAAACGAACTGCGGTATTATGGAAGTGGATACAAGGCAGGCGCGCTACGATGAACCCGATGTATCCGAGGACATTGCATGTGTTTTATTCCTGACATTCAGCGTGTACTTTTTACCATCGTCAGCGCTTCCGACGCAGTCTGCTTGGCCGCCTTTGCTTCTTTCTCTGCTTCTTCCACGTTTGCTTTAATGTTTGTGTAGGCTTTGAAGGCGGCCGTCGCATTGAAGGAGAGGTTCTTCGCTTCGGCCAAAATCCTGCGAGAAGAGCGGAAGAGTCAATTTCTCGTTTTTTTCCCCGGTGTATAATCCTGCATTGTGACCGGCGGTTACCCATCCAGAATTGTGGCCGACTCCTTCAGCTGTTGGGCGTGATCCTCTGCGGCGCGCACGCGATGGGCCAGGCCGCCGCCACTCAAACCGTCGGTCAGGTGCCGGACTTTGTCATCCAGCTGGTCGCTGAGAGGAACGAGTTCGTTTCTCATCTCCTCTGCATCCTACGAGCGTCACGCGATACTCAAGAGTCAGACGCCACACGTGTTACTCGCCGCGGAGTGTAAGACAATCATCCCGACGAGGTCCCCCGTTGTCGCACCTCTAACTCTTTATTGATGTTGTCGGAAAGCTGGTTGGCGTCATCCAGGAGGTTTTCCGCTTCCCCGATGACCTTTTGTGCTTCTCGTTTCACCCCGAGGACTGCGGCATGCCTCCCCTTTAAAAACAGAGCAGCGGCAAAGACCTCCGTGTCGGCTACTCGGCATTCAAGTAATGACACAAATTAGACCAATATTCATGGAAATAACGATGACCTTCTCTCACAAATGTACGAACCCGTGCAAACCTGTTTGCTTCAACGCGAAGCTGTCATTATGTTGAATGAAAGGCAGCAAATGGACACTGGTTATTTGTGGCAAATGAAAAACATTTATGAAAAGGAAATGGAGGGGGTGGGGGGGGGCAAAGAGGATCATTTCCCTCAATTTCGCAGCATGCGTAGTTTTGCACATCTGATATTCAATCCTGGAGTGATGAAATAAACGCATAACCATATTTTACAAAAAACAAAAAAAGAGTTGTTGATTGAGCACCCTCGGCGCTGCTAATGTGGAGAGCTCCTTCAGTAATCCCACTTCAGAGGTGGAAAATGAATTCAACGCAATTATCTATTTGAAGCATATTACGGGGTCATTTTCTCTCTTCATGACACAGTGAGTTAGGGAAACACCATGTAAATATAAAATCCAACTTCACAAAGTGGTCCTTTTGGAAATCCAAATTCTTTCCATTATATACGTCGACAATCTGCCAGTTGCGGAGGGATTAATCATATCAACGACATTGGTGGACCGGCTAGGACACCTCACGTTGTTCCAGTCTTTACTACGAAGATGGAGAATTTGAAGAACTGAGTGTCCGTGATGAGGCACGCCACTGCGCAAATTTGGGGGGTTCGCCCCGCCCCCGACGAGCAAATTTTCAAGAACCACGTACCTCCAAGAATGTGAGGTTGGCTTGGTTTTGTCCAGCCAACAAGCCAGCCTGCCTGGTCTTCTCGCGGGCGGAGTGAAGAAGTTCTTGAGCCTCCTGAAGTTTGCCCTCGTGGTCCGACAGCTTGTCTTTTATCTAGGAAGATAAAAATCGATACATGAACAAATATCGTTGAGTTCAGTATCGTTGCATCATAAGGTTTGTGGGTTACGAGTACCTCCGCTTTTAAGTCTTCTGTGGCCTGGTGAGGATTCCCAAACATCCTCTTCACTTTTAGGAACAACTCTTCTGCTAAACTGGGAGCATCACAATTATTCGGATTATTTATTTTGAAGATCTTATAGTTGACAGTTGCGTCACAGCCGAGGTCATCTGCGTGCCATCGGCGCACAACGTTAGCATACCACCCGATGACTCACGAGATGAAGTTTTGAAAACCAAACTTTCTCACCTTTGAAAAGGGAGTTTTATAAACATTTGTGTGTTTACCGCAGAGGCGCTGAACGCATGATTAGCATTAAGCGAGACGAGAAGAATCTAGCTCTCCCCAGTTGCTGCCACTCAAAGGATTTTGCGCAGTTTTGGCGGATACGGGCAAGGTAATTATTGGACTTGGTGTAACATTAATGAAGTCTATAGGGGGGGACGGTGAGATGAAAACAAGAGTTAAAATAAATATGCACTCTAAATGCTCACAGTGACTGTTTACAACATTTGACAGTGACTATATCATGTTCGTGGAAAACATTTGCAGTTTTCCGGCATTTGTAGAAATATGTTCCATTGGCTGTTTTGGTTTGAACTCTGTGCAGGGTTCAGTCTCAAAGACAAGAAGTGTGGCGAGGGCGATTTATCTTTAGCCCGGTTTTCCCGATACCGTGTCCATCTTTTAGTCTTTCCTGCGTTCACCCCTCCTCTCGTATCTCCGCATCGTTATGTCTCGCGTCTCCCCCCCGAGGCCATAGTTTTAATTAACTTATCGACCTCGTCAACATTTAATGCGCTAAAGAGATAAAGCGAGAGGAGGACGACGGGCGGAGGGAAGAGAGTAGATTACGGATCGAAAAACCTCCAGAAAGACTTCATCAGCACAACGTTCTTGCTTCTTGCGAGTGCGTAATTGTCGCAGTGCGGGATTGCGCTCGCTTGGATGATGTGCAGACAGTCAATCCTACTTTTGAGTTTGTTTCGGTGGTTTTATACGGATTGTAAATGAAAGCAATAATAAGCAGCGGGAGAGAGAACGTGCCTTGAATGAAGAGCCTTAAAGTCACTGTCACGGTATATTGGCCTGTAATACGGATAACGGCAATCTTTTTTTTTTTTTTTTCATTGCCACGGTAGCACCAAATCACTTACTATGGCGGTCGATCATAAAAGACCGGGCAAAGCATTTCTATGTTGGGTTAGCACTAACGTTTTCATGTATGGAAAAAAACAAACTGATTTAAAGAAGTTACGAATGAATATATTGTATCATAAAAGACCGGGCAGAGCATTTCTATGTTGGGTTAGCACTAGCGTTTTCATGTATGGAAAAACAAACAAACTGATTTAAAGAAGTTACGAATGAATATATATTGTGTGTGTGTGTGCATTCCTACTCCATCTCCTCCTCAGCAATGAGGCGCTTCCCTCCCAGCTGTCGTTTCCTCATCTCAGCTAACATGGCCTGAATCTCGTCCTTCATCTCCTTCAAACTTTTTTCCGGCGTTCCGTCTTTGCGCGCCAGCATCCGGTTCAACTCATCAGCTTTGGACTGGAGATCTGGACACCAAAATGAGAAATATTTGCTACGGGGTGTAGCTTTTACGCCGTAAGCTTCAGCCACAATGGAAAAAAAAAAATAAGAGGGCACAATCTGATGCCAGCAGACGGTGACCCTGAAAAATTAAGCATGCGGTGGCTATAGAAAGTGAATGGGGAGATGCATGAGAAATTTGGAGTTGCAAAATTTTGACAAAAAAATAATATCAAGATAAAAGCAAGAAAGCTATTTGAGAACGCCATATTTGCATTTCTCTCATGGAATGAAAGTCACTGACATGCAAACCTAGTCGGTGATAAAATCCACTCAATGAGGATTGATTGAAACCATTAAAAAATTTGTTAGCATGATAATGAGGCATACATCGCTGTTTTTTTGCCTACGTTCGAAAAGAATGACTTGTATCCATCACATAATGGATGCGTGTGCGATTGTGCGTGCCAGTCGTCTATTACGTCTCTCAAGTCGATTTGATTAAAGCAAGTTGAAACTTCACACCAGTGATTTTTTGTGAGTGGGTGTGCATGGTCGAAGCGATGCGGCCTTTCTTCTCATCTGAAATGTAAACATGATGTGATTATTACAGCCGAGACACAAGCAAAGCCATCACGCTAATGAACAGCTGCGGCGTATGTGTGTGTGCACGCGTATGCCACCGAGTCGGCATGTCACAGCCGGATAATTACATGCTGGGATTTAAAAGCCAATTAAACACTTAAAACGTGAACGGAATCATATCATGGTACACAGTAAACACACACACACACACACACACACACACACACACACACACACACACACACACACACACACACACACACACACACACACACGCACACACACACACACACGTATACACACAGTGAGTGTGTACAGTATTTCCTTGCCTTATTATCGAGAAGTGTGTGTGCGTATGAAGTTGTATTTTTCGTGCACTTCTGCATCGGTTTATGCACGATGCTTTAGAGAAGTGTGTGTGCGTGTGTGTGTGTGTGTGTTTGATAGCCACTAATTATGTCCCTAATTGCTACTCTCAATCATCCTCTGAGAACCAACTCACACTTCACACATTCACACACAGCCGTAATCACGCAATGATCAGGCCCTGAGCCAGAGAGCTTGCAGCAGCAATGAGAAGCCGAAAGTTTCATCACTTTCTTTGCACCCAAGACAACACAACTTTTTTTCTTCTTTTTAAAATAAACGAGTTATAAATCCAGCCATCTCTACAGCGCGATCCCCGTTTCTCTGTTGCTTGACGACCGACTCCTACCAATGGCTCGCCACGGAAAACAAGATTTCTGGCGGTGGCGCGACATCCCCTGCGTCTCCCAAACACGTAACAAATGGCTTTCCAAAAGCTGCAATGGCACGGATTTGCGCGCATCGCTGCCTGATGAAGCTACTCGGGCAAATTGGCCTTGTGTGACAACAAAAGTGACTGAAAAAAAGGATGTGAGACATCACTGTGTAACTAGCTGCATTCTATTTGTTGGTGCTGGGGTACCTCATGAACGTACTGTATAATAGAACCCAATATGGAAACAGCAGAGTGAAAAAAAAAACAGTCAACAGAAGACAGAGAATTAACGCAAGCAAGGTGGTGTCGATTGGCGCTACCTTGAGCTCCCAGCAGCGCGTCCCTAACGAACTTCTCCAGGATCTCGGCTCGCTTTTCAATTCTGTTGGCATCATCTTCCACTTGTTCTCCATCAGCAGACACCTTAGTTGCCTACACAAAAGACATGCACCCACCCACCCACCCACACACACGCAAGCATGTTAAATAAATAAGCAGGTTGTTCCCTTCCCGTGATAAATGAACAATGATCGGAGGATCATCAATATTTTAGTTTGTTACCTTTGTTTGTGTGATTATTGTCTACTTCCACACTGTCATGTGCCAGTACTACATACTACACATGAATTATGTACAACAAAACAAGCTCATCCGCTGAGATTCATACACAATCACACAAAAGATTTCAGGAAGACGCACACACGCGCAGAGTCAAGCAGTAGAGTGTGTGTCATGTGTGTGTGTCATTATTGATATTCAACAAGACCATGCCCTGTCATCCATCAAGTGTGTGACTGAGCATGCGGCTGAACGCCGGGTTGTGCACAAGTCACTAAGAATGTGCTGCTTGACAGCATAATTATATATTTAAACACATTTGATATACTGGTCAGCTCGTTTGACCTCTCTGACACTCCAACATCCAGATTTCACATTGAGAAACGTTTAACAAGAGCAAACGCAGAATATGGGCCAATGCGATCCAAACTGGTATTAATTTATGCTCACGGGTACTTGCGGTGGAACCGTGAGGCCCAAATTAGTATTTGTTCCACTATTTTGATCACATGTCAATCAACAAGCTGTAACCTTGCAGGGCGCTTTCGTGCTGAGCGCCTCGGCCTGCTGTATAAGCATTCAGACTTGTTTATCTACAGATTCTTTGCACATACGGCGAGTAAGTGCCTGAAACTATATTATCGCTCCGTGGCAAAGCTTGTTCGCTCCATCCCGTGATGGTGAGATAGAGACAAAGGGAACAACAGGAAGGCACACTAGCGACAAAGCAGGACTCAAGTTGGGCCGAAAGCGACAAAGGCGCGCGCACCCTGCTGTGTAGTTGGTCCATCTCGACAACCAGCGATCCCAAGTTGGAGTCGGCCAGCTGGAGTAATCTCTCCGGAGCTTTCTGAGGTGACAGCATGTGCTGCAGGAGAGAAAGAGAATAACATGAAGGCACAAAAGACAGATGATGTCTGACACATTTTGGCTCAGGGCTCAAGACTTTTCAACCTCGCAGCTCAGGGAAGTTGCAAGTGGATTGCATCCTCACATTTGTGTCTTATTTTCATTCCGAGTGGCGTGAAGTCCGCAGGGTCAAAGTTGACGTACCTTGAGTTCTTCGGTCACAGTCAACAGAAGACAGAGAATTAACGCAAGCAAGGTGGTGTCGATTGGCGCTACCTTGAGCTCCCAGCAGCGCGTCCCTAACGAACTTCTCCAGGATCTCGGCTCGCTTTTCAATTCTGTTGGCATCATCTTCCACTTGTTCTCCATCAGCAGACACCTTAGTTGCCTACACAAAAGACATGCACCCACCCACCCACCCACACACACGCAAGCATGTTAAATAAATAAGCAGGTTGTTCCCTTCCCGTGATAAATGAACAATGATCGGAGGATCATCAATATTTTAGTTTGTTACCTTTGTTTGTGTGATTATTGTCTACTTCCACACTGTCATGTGCCAGTACTACATACTACACATGAATTATGTACAACAAAACAAGCTCATCCGCTGAGATTCATACACAATCACACAAAAGATTTCAGGAAGACGCACACACGCGCAGAGTCAAGCAGTAGAGTGTGTGTCATGTGTGTGTGTCATTATTGATATTCAACAAGACCATGCCCTGTCATCCATCAAGTGTGTGACTGAGCATGCGGCTGAACGCCGGGTTGTGCACAAGTCACTAAGAATGTGCTGCTTGACAGCATAATTATATATTTAAACACATTTGATATACTGGTCAGCTCGTTTGACCTCTCTGACACTCCAACATCCAGATTTCACATTGAGAAACGTTTAACAAGAGCAAACGCAGAATATGGGCCAATGCGATCCAAACTGGTATTAATTTATGCTCACGGGTACTTGCGGTGGAACCGTGAGGCCCAAATTAGTATTTGTTCCACTATTTTGATCACATGTCAATCAACAAGCTGTAACCTTGCAGGGCGCTTTCGTGCTGAGCGCCTCGGCCTGCTGTATAAGCATTCAGACTTGTTTATCTACAGATTCTTTGCACATACGGCGAGTAAGTGCCTGAAACTATATTATCGCTCCGTGGCAAAGCTTGTTCGCTCCATCCCGTGATGGTGAGATAGAGACAAAGGGAACAACAGGAAGGCACACTAGCGACAAAGCAGGACTCAAGTTGGGCCGAAAGCGACAAAGGCGCGCGCACCCTGCTGTGTAGTTGGTCCATCTCGACAACCAGCGATCCCAAGTTGGAGTCGGCCAGCTGGAGTAATCTCTCCGGAGCTTTCTGAGGTGACAGCATGTGCTGCAGGAGAGAAAGAGAATAACATGAAGGCACAAAAGACAGATGATGTCTGACACATTTTGGCTCAGGGCTCAAGACTTTTCAACCTCGCAGCTCAGGGAAGTTGCAAGTGGATTGCATCCTCACATTTGTGTCTTATTTTCATTCCGAGTGGCGTGAAGTCCGCAGGGTCAAAGTTGACGTACCTTGAGTTCTTCGGTCATGTTTTCAAAGCGGTACAGGATCTTGTAAGGTGGCGGCAGGGGCGTGGTCAGCGTGATGTCGGTGACGATGCGATACAGGCGGTCCATGTCGGTGAACAGCAGACCTGTGCACTCGTCGTCGCACGCTGTACACATACGGAGGGATTTAAAGGCCGGCCCAAGCATAAACAGCAAAGGTTACACATGTCATGTCAAGAGATCAGGCAGATGCAGAAAACAACAACAAAAAAAATAGCTGATTCGTGTATTGTGTGAAGCGATATCCGGTGTGTTATTGGAATTTTTGCTCAATATTTTTTTTTTTTGCCTTCTAGTCGTTATTGCTGAAAGAAAACTAAATTCAAGGTGCTTGCATGGGTTGTCGAAAATTTCATCGACATCCTATTTTTTTTTTCAATGTGTTGAATTTTGCTTGTTTTTACGGCTGACACAGGCATAACCTTTAGGGACCTACCATGAGAGTATCAATTGAACACCTCAGTGTGTGAGAGCGCACAGCGCAGGGAGCTAAGCGCACCTGTTATGAGCACATACTGCAGGCTGAGAATACACATAAATTGCGCATCAGGGGACCCATTCAGACACATGCAGAGCACAATGTGCGCGCTTGCGTACTGTTTGAGTTTTTCTTGCCTCTCTGCAGCCAGGGGCTGATTTATGGCTGAAATTAAAATTTCTGACAGAGGGGATCTAAGATAAATTAAAGAGAAACACTTTCTACTCTATCAATCTATGACATAACCAGAGCGTGCGGGAACACACACACACGCACACACACAAAAGCAAACTTTAAAAAAAAATCTCCAACCGATGAACATAAATACAACCAATCCCTCTTTTAATAAGTTGAGTGTAAAGACTCGAAAATCCCTTTCAATGTGTAATGCAAAGGCACACTATTTAAATTTTTACGGATCACTATACTCAGCACAAAAAAAGTCATCTTTTAATTACCATCTTTTAATGATCACATCTGTTATTAAATGAACACACGCAATATTGAAGAACAAAGTATGATGTAGAGTAATGAATAATTCGAGGTTTATGTTCGCTTTTCACCGAAAACATGCTGCTCACTGCAAAACGCGCATGACATGCAAGTGCACAGCACAACAGGGGAATCATCCGTTACCTTAATGTGAGTTGTTTGTTTTGGACGGCAGATACCAATGTTGTCATTTATATTTCTGAAAGTCAATCTGCATTCAAATCCAATGTGGTTGGACACTTTTTTTTTTTTAATGGGAAAAATTAAATCTTCGTAGTGCAGCAGTATGAGTCTGCAGGCTGTGAGAGCTTTTTCAAATTGCGTTCTAGATACAAGTGACATGGTAAAAGTATTACCCGAGGCTTTTTTTCTTTTTAATTCTTCTTTACGTTAACAGTGTTGTCTATGTGGCTTCTTGAAACCAATTCATCCTTCTTGAACCATTCTTGTAGAAATCGGAAGATGACCAGCATCCAGAGTTTGACCTTAGCGGTCCCGTTATAGTAAGAGAAATAGGAAAGTCAAAGAGCAAATAAATAAATACGAAACTCCCATCAAACCTTGTTGAGATTCTACCAGGTCTAAACTGTTAGCACGTCTCCATGGATCAGAATCACAAAACGGAGGGCTCGGCTAGCGAGGAACGAGCAAACCCACATCTGATTGCCTCGATCCATGCGACCCATCAGGACTTCTTATTATGGTTGGGGGGGGCAACAGGACAACCAGTTTGGTGAGGGCTGCACTGGCGCAATTGCACAGCTAAAGCACGAACACACGCTTGGCACCTGGACGTGTCGAGCAATCACCTCTGCGACCGGCTAACAGCAATTTCTTATCAGCATCTGTCTTTCAAAGTTCTTTCTATACTCTCTCTCTCACACACACTCACACATGCGCGCGCACACCAAGACAAGCTAATGGAACTAAATTGGCCCCACCATTATGATCATATTAAGTTTAAATTAGCACCAAATGACATTGAAATCATTGCCTAAATGACTGAAATTTCAATTCTGATGCAGACCCCTCAGTCTCCCAGGGCAACCGGGTGAAAGCTGCTCATTTGCACTAGCTCGCCTAAATAAAGTAAAATGGCAAGATCAGGTGAACACGCTGGGCTCTCGGCGGCTGCAGAGAAACGATTGGAGGAGAAAAAAAAAAGAGCTGAGGAAAGACGCCTGTGGGCAAAGATTGCGGTTTCTGTTACTGGAAAGCATCCAAAGAGAACTGCATCATGATTTTCGTTTTCATGAATTAGCTTTAGATATTTTCATTATTTTAATTACATGTCAAATAAAAAGTTATATAAAATTATTCGAAGAACATGTTTCACCATACAACACGAAAAAACATTAAAAAATATAATAATTCTACACAACCATGCTTTTTCCGATATATTAAAAAAGTCGCTTGATAAATAGCACACAAAGAACATGAGTGTATGAAATGCTGTGCGTTAGTCCTTACAGATGATCCCAGATGGTCCACACACATGCCTTTCCATGCACCGGTCACAAGACCTCCCCGAGGCCCCGAACGTGCACTGGCATTGGCCAGTGACAGGGTCACATGGTCCGGGCAACGCCCCCCACGGGGAACACTTACACTCCTCGCATCGCCCACCAGGAATCTGAGGGTTACCATAGTAACCAGTGGAACACCTGGATGGGGAAGGAAAATGATGAGTTTCCATCATTTAAAAAAACTTTTTTTTTTTTTTTTGCAATATTTGTCCCCAAAAAAATCGTAACATGGTCAAGTTGCTTCTGACCTTTCACAATATTTCCCCTCATATCCCTCAGGACAGGCTGTGCAACGGTAGTCATCATAGCCTTCGGTGACGCAGAATGGACTAAAACTGGACAGACAAAAAGAGTTCCGTTCATATAGCAACATGGGACAATGGCAAAGCACATTAAACGCCCACTGAATTTCCTGAAATAGTAGAACAAGGCTCTGAATGAATAACTGCAGACAAATTTTTTTTTTTAATGTTACCATTATTTGGGTGAGGAAAAGAGGCATTAACTTCATCAGAAACAAACGGACAACACGTACTTGTTCCCAGGATTAGTAAGGGGGCAGGCGCAAGGTTTGCAGTCATCACGGAATCCTCGGACCACGCCGTAGAATCCCGGAGCGCAGCGCTCGCAGTGATCCCCCTCTGTGTTGTCTTGACAGTTCTTTGCGACGTGCACACACACAAACATAACTTAGCCCATTCTTGTGGAAGAAAATAAACGTTAGAATTGCGATTGAAGCATGACGCCTAGCAATGAAATGGCATTTTGTGTGTGAGGACATGCTCAAACTCCGTCAATCCAAGTTATCAAATGTCGATCCGTTTGAATGATGGTTGTAAATGTGCTTGATGAGGCTTATTTTTCAGCAGGAATCCTGTTCAATTATAGTCACTCTGAGATTTACATTTCAGACGATGCGATTTTTTTTCAACCCTTGATGCACATTTGCAAAACGAAATAAATCGACAATGTTCACATTTGTTTTGATAGCATATTTCAGACCATCTCATCATATTTATGAGACTGACAATACTCTGCGCATGTCCCTCGACCGTCCACTGTAGATGCAGCTGCCTAAGCAGTGAAAGAAAAATCATTTCTTTTCAGCACATTTCAAGGCCGCCTTGCATTATTATTATTATTTTTTTTTTTTTTTTTAAGTGAGGCCTGGCACATTGTTGTTGCCTGTCCTGCATGTCTCACACAACGGTCTAAAGAGCTTCTATTCAAGCACAGCTGAATATGCTGTTACAAGTTCATTCGCCGTCTTTGTCAGAATCGTCACAATGAACACGCATACAATGAGTATTGAATATACACAGAATCCCTTTTTCGATGTGCGGGTGTAGTTTCCAAACACTGCAACGTGACAGACATGAATGTGTTGCTAATATTTGGGTTCTCGGATTGAGCGATGTAAGAGGAGCATTATTCTCCCCCCGCAGGCTCGTGACTTGTTGTGTTGTTAAAATGAGTCCTTCAATCAGCTGCAACAGGAAGTTGCATTTCCATTAACTTCCTGCGTTCCTCGTTACTGCTAATTACCCCAGAAACAAACTCATTTAGGGTTTTCAATTTGGCTCGCTCGGTTAGAAAATTCTAATGACGCCGTTACCGAAGGCGCAATGAACATGGGCAAGGAAGGCAGAAATGGCTGTGAGGCAGAGCAGAGGTAGGAAGAAAACAAGGCGGAAGGGAACGTAAAAAGAAGCGAGACAATTGACTCCAAAACAAAATGAACAAAAGAGACAGAGAGTGGATCGAGTGCTCGGAAGCAAGGATTCCGACACTCCTATCACGGAAAGGCTCGACTTTACTCTTCAATTTATATGGACTTCTTCATTGTGATCATTACCTTTCTTCTCATATTGGCTGAGATAAATCACATGGTTCTACTGCCTTATAAAAAGCCACGCGTGTTACAAAGTATAATACTTCAATCATGTTTGAAGAGGTGAGATTTTCTACAATCTGGAGGGTGAAACAACAATCTGCGCCAGGACTCTTCTGGACTGTGAAATTCACATTCCCTCTTGAAGTCCCTTTGGGCCCCGATCAAGAGCGACAGAATGACATGAAATATGAATAAGCCAGTTTGTGTTCATTACAGCGAGGCTAATTAAACTTCTTTCCTTAGACTCGCCTTAATTTCTCTTCCAGCTTCGAGCCCAAAGGTGTCTCACACACACACACACACACACCTGGCACAAGTTACCTGGCATATGGAGGAGTCAGGGTCACAGGTGGTCGAGTGGCCGCTGCACTGGCATTGAACACAGCTGCCCATGCCCGCAGCAGTGGGGACTCTGGAGGCCGGAGCAGATGCGTGCGAGCCGCCGCGGAGGCGGTAGAAACCTGCTGCGCACTCCTGCGTCGGCACAGACAGAAGGACATTCAAAACAGAGAGACCAAAAGACATGAGTCAAGACTGAATGAAGCAGGCAAGGTACAAGGACCTTGCGGCGCGTCAGATCTTTTTTGTGTGTGAACATGTATTCCCACGGTCATAATGAAATATGAACGCTAATGCAAGTCGCAGAGAGCGAAGACAACACTACTCATGGGCTCATAATTATCCTAAATTGCTATTTCTCAAGGCGACCGTTGACCTCGGCTTTCACACATGAAGCCAATTAAGGGTTATTCCCCCTTGGTGACTTTGGAACACACAATAGCGCGCGCGCAGATATGCAAGGTAACTCTCCATCCCCGTGTGTTGAGCAATAATTAATGAAGGCCTTTTAAAGAGCCATCTGCTCCCTCGGCTTGCACTAAACGCCCATTTTCAAAATACTTTCAGAACGACGGCAGCGACCAACCGGGCGCTCATCTGCCGGCAAAGCACCTCGAGAAAAGTTTGAAGTTGAACTACGCTTGGTTATGTGACTTCCAGTGGGCACCATTGAGGTTCGTCGCATAGTAAAGACAAAATAATAAATAAACCAGAATGCAATGCTTGCATACTGAAGTTCAGTATTGGTGTGTGGTGAGTTGGTTGTGGACGCACCTCACAAGACAGTCCAGAGTATCCAACTGGACAGTCGCATTTTTCTATTTGGTAGGCTTTCTCATTCTCCCTGTTGGGTATACCTGCTTCTGCCACAGTGAGACTTATCTCTGAAATACTGCAATGGCCACAAAATAAAAACAAGTGCACACTTCGTTAGTTTGGATACGTCAGATATATTTTCACATTAAGAGTGACTGTGCGCGTTTTACCGGCTGTGTCTCATCTGGTTGCCATGTGACGCCTTGATGAGGACGTAGTCCACATAGAACAAAACATCCATGAAATCCTGGCGCGTCATTGGCCGTCCATCCGCGTGCCTCCACTCATGCTGGAGACAGAAACAAAACAGAGTTAAATACAACAAATATCAAACACCAGCGCGTTTGAATCCCCGAAGCCTGAAGATACTGTACCTCCGTCATGTCAATCTCGTGCCGTGTGAGCTGACCAATCTGGAGTCCCGCTACTTGGCGTGTCATAACGATGTTGTGGTTAGCTCCGCCCTTAATGATGACCTGAGGCTCATACGAGGAGGGCCCGGTTTCGTCTCTGGCCTCATAGTACACGGCATACTTCAACTTCCCACCGTATGCTGTGATCTAATGGGAACATGTTTGGGGGGGGGGGATTGATCAATGACCATATCACCACGGAACTAGAAAACTGACGAGAAAAACATTACGGGCATGATTCTTACCATGGAGCCTCGGAACTGTTGCGGTAGCTTCCAGTAATATGGCTCGGAAAGAACTGTGGTGACCAGCTCGGAGTGTGCGAGGATCTCCGGGTGTTGGAAGCTTACTCCTGTTTTGGTCTCAACAATGCTGCTTTTATCCACCAGGGGAAGAACCGTCTGCTCGGGCCTCAGCGTTAGCTGCAATGCAAATCGTATTGGGGGGGGGTATCAAAACAACTGCAATCTATGCATCAACAGGAAAGGGGGAATAGCATTTATAGACAGTTGACAAACTATTTTGGGGGAAGTGTACATTTACTCTTGATGGGTGGGCAGGCACTTAAAAAAAGTTCCATTTTTCATTGCATCAATTAAAACTTTTCTAGAAACCCTGAATATTTTTTTTTCTTTTTTTTTTAAATGGACTGACCGCCCATCAAAATTGATTCAGTGCAGTGAAATGTTCATTCTTTACAATTTTTCATTGCATCAATTAAAACTTTTGTAGAAACCCTGAATAAAAAAAAAAATTTAAAAAAATTGACTGACCGCCCATCGAAATTGATTCAGTGCAGTGAAATGTTCATTCTTTACAAGATATTTGTAAGAGTCTGAATTACTAAAGTGTTCTTATGGTTAAAACTGTTAATAATTATAATCACGTTTTAGGCAGCGTCAATTATTTGCGGAAATTTGCTCTTCATGGCCGGGCTCGGTCTATCCGCTGGGAATAGCAGACAGAGTCCGCCGTAAACCATGAAAGTGGTTCCAAGTGTTGCTGCTGTTGGACGATTGCTGTCTGATGTGTGAATAATATTTGAGTTATGATCAACAGCCTGAAGTAAATTAAAGTGCTTTTCATCCTCCCCGTCTCCCATTTTATTTGTTTTCATTTCAGAGTTCTGCGAATGATATCAGGGGTTCATTATTGACTGTGGGATACGGTTGAGTGGAGTGATTTTAAAAATAGATTCATCCGATGCCGTTCAGACTTTTTTTTTTTTCTATATCCCTGAAGTCTTAAAATGTTGATATGAGGCTCTCGGGGAGATTGCATTTGGTTGGGAAGACAGGATGTGAACTCTATTAAGCTTCTATACTGTAGCTCAGACTGACACTAAGGGCTGCAGAGTATTATTTCAATGGCCACGATAACCTGACGTGTGTTCACTATCCACAACGTAAAAAAATGGGGGAAAATATGACAAATAATAGTAAGATGTTATTCAATTCAAATTCGAACAAGCAGAAGTCAATTCAAATGGGTCATTTTCAAGGCCGACATGCTGGACGCAATATTCTCTTGAAAACACTGCGCCTCAATTCATCGCCGTGCACTTTTTTTTTCAGTTGAATAAATGACCGCTAAACCAAGTGGTCTGTATGTCAACAAAGAGAGTGCCTACTCACCCACATCCTGACGAGTCCTTGCGACTCAGTGCAGGAGTGCGTCAGGCCGTAACAGTAACAGTTGCTGCAGCCCAGCGGATTTTGCAGCGACAATCCGAATGTGTTGGGCTTGCAACGGTCGCAGTTGTGTCCCATCACGTTTTCCTGAAAGAACGGATAAAAGACATGCACAGATCGACGGTAATTTATGCCAAGTTACTTACTAAAATAAAATAAACTGAACCTTGCAGCTGCACTTCCCAGTTCGATCGGCGCAGGCACAAATTCCTCGCTCAAAGTCACAAGTCTCACTTTCCGATCCGGAGATGTTACACTCGCATGAGGTGCACTGTCGGGAAGGTCACAAAGACTCAAGACGGGGCCTCGAATGAAAATACCGCTTTTATTTTCATGACAATAACCGGACACAAATTCAAGAATCGGCTTCGTCCGTACGATGAGAGCATAAGTTCGCGTTGAGAGTTCATATCGTTTACCTGAGGAAAGTCTCTGTAGCCCAGCTGACATTCGTTGCATTTCTCTCCTCTGAAGGAGTCGTGGCAAACGCAGCAGCCCGTGTTGACGTTGCACTGCTGCGTCACCGAACCCACCGCACTGCAGCCGCACTCCTGCGGGAATCACATCTTTATTCAAATGGAGTGGATAAAAATCGACTCGGCCGAACTTAAAAGTCGATGGCACAGTATGTTTCCAATTGATTTTCCAAATGACCGTATGGCGGTCATGTTACCTTGCATCCGGTCACGATATCGTGGCCCCAGTGGTTCGGGGCGCAGCGGTCGCACCTCTCGCCAAGCGTGTTTGGAGGACAGATACACTGTCCTGTGTTGGCGTCGCAGTTATTGCCCACGTGGCTGCAGTGACATGCTGCGACAGAGCCAGGGAGAAATGTCAGTTCCCCAAGAGTTTTAAATAAGGCGGCATTCTTTGAACATTTTGTGATGTTTGTATTTCATCGTTAAGATCACTCATGCAGCAAAGTCAGGTTGCTCTTCTGAGAACCTTCCGAGAAGCTGATTTAAAAATGTTGAACGGTGTCTTTCAATTTCACAATTTCCGGAGCCTCTTTAAGCATTGTACACAAGGTCAATTACGTTCCATTCAATTAAATTCCGATATATTTAATGAAATGCAAATTATTATACATGCACCTGGTTCATGTGTACCAACCATCACTGTTTCATTTCAAATATTTTCCTCTAAAGATATGACGTTCCAGTAGCCCGGAGGCTATTTAACTTCTAACTTGTCTCGCGGTAAATGAGCCGTGACATTAAAGAAACACAAATATCATATTCATCCACAAAACTTTAAAGATGAGCCAAAGCAAATAAATCCTAAGCTTATCATTTTGTCATGACGGCGTGACAGAGCTGGCTGTGATTGTTGCCGCTTGTTCTTGGCTGTCAATTGCGCTTGGCATCCTTTGACATCTCGCAAAAGCAGACATGGAGGGGGGAGCGCTATTCATAGTCGCCGCTCTTAATCCAAGTTTGCGACACCTGCTCCCCGCAGTGCCGAACATTTGGAGTGGGTGATTCAAACATCTGAGCATCTCAAACCTAAACATGACCAATTCTGAAGGCCGCGGGCTTCAAATAGATACTTTGAGGCATTTGGGTGGCACGAACATGGACCCAGAAGCAGCTTATTTGGACAATTAGCCCTCTATCGTGTTTTGCTTTTCAGAACACACCTACCTGCAAAGATGTTTTTAATAGCTTTTTATCCGGATGAAAAATATTGTGACATACTTGCCCATACAGTACTGTACAGTATTGTCTACAAATGTCAAATTGTGTTGCCTTCAAAATGAAACAATGTGTTCACAAAGTGAGGGAGAAGCAACGTTCTATCTACACGACATCTGATGAAAATCTACATTTGAATTTGTCTGAGAAACTGTTTACGCATTTGAGTGTGTGCTGCTGTTTTGGCAAACAACATATTTCCAATGGGCTCATCCATCCATTATCTGAACTGCTTTATCCCGACGAAGGTCGTTATCTCTGTGAATAATAGTGGATGAAAACGGGTTATTAGTTACAAGCCGGGATTTTTTTTTTTTTGCAAGAGGAAAAAGGTGGCCTTTTATTGGGGTAAAAGCATTTGAAATGTACAAGGTGCAAGGGGTCTAACTGGCTTCTAATAAAGTGAACGTCAGTATATGCATCATTTAAATAAAGGTAACATGTTTTATTCCGCTTTACCATGAAGCATTTTACTCGCCGAGCCATTCATTTTGACAGTCACGGCAGCATCAACACAGCGGCCAACCTTCATCATTCTGTTTTTATAAAAGCAAGTGCTGACAACCTTGGATATTTCAAAACGACATTTTGTGAGGACAATTGACAACGAAGGTTTCGTTTCACCGAAGCAAGGTCAAAATTGTGAATGTGCAATTAAAACTTGAATTCAGTCGATTTGAATGTGAAATGTCAAGGCAATGCTTTGCTAACATGATGAGCTTTTTCTTTATTTAGTCATCATAATTACCGCTAGCGACTGTAGTTTGCATTGCTTTTGGATATTTTTTTTCATGCTGCTGAAAAAAACCCAAATAAACCATACAATTAATGTTTTAAATTAGGCGAATCGTTTTAATAAAGTGTTGCTCGTCGAGAAAATAAATCACTATACGATGATACAATTCTCATTGTATTGAGTGATAATTCCCCCCCCCCAACTCTCCAAATTTGCCCGGACAGTCTAGCTTTGCTTACGCGTGCAGCCTCCCTCCTGGAAGTTGAAGAATCCTCGTGAGCAGCGGTCGCATTTGGGTCCGGTGACTCCCGGCTGGCACCGACACTGACCGTTTTCGTCGCAGTCAAACGACTTGGAGCCAAAGGAGTTACAGTGACACGGCACGCACTGTCCACCCGTGGCCAGGCCGTACGTCTGAGCCTGGAGGCAAAAAGGACCAGACAAGGTCAAAAGGGGAGGGCGAGCCTTGCAAACGATTGAAAGCATCGCCAAATTCACGGCACACTCGAGTGTCTTCGTGTACTGCGTCAACGCTGTTGTGTATATTGTACATAAATACAGACTATATACAGTAGGTGAGTGTTATCAACAGCCATAAACAAATCCGTGTGTGTTTTATTTGAACATGCTTGGCCAAGAAACAGTTTGATTCTAATTCTCTTTGTGGATTTGACAGATGTCTGATGTCCTCAAAGGCAACACAAAATAAAAGAGGGCACTTTTGGGTCATCCGACAGGGACTCATGCAAATCCCACAAATGAACAAGGACACGTCAAAAGCACACATCAGGGTTGAAACATTTGCTCCCTGTAAAATAACGCCAACAACCAACGTTTCGGGGTTTTTTTTTTCCTGCATCCAGGGAAACAAAAATGTGTTATGATACAAATTATAATCTCATAATAAACTCTTCCTTTGATAAGGAATCGCTTCAACAAAATTAAAAAGCCCATAAAATGTCAAATGTGAACTATTCAGTTTGATTTTATACTGAAAAAAAAGTGGAAAAAAAGACGCTAAATATAAAATTATTGAAATATAACAACATGGCCAACCAAAAGGCTTAATGTGGGACCGTGCATCCATCCATCAATCGCTTCTCCTCATTATGGTTGTGAACACTGGACCTCAACTGTGAGGCAAACTACTACAGGACTGGGCATGTGCTGCCCCTTGTTAAGATTATATATTTAAAAAAAAAAAAAAGTAATTCTGAAAATCTGTTAATAACAAACTACACACCCCTGTGCAATAGACACACCCATGCTTCATGCCACCATCATTCCCGTGCAGTGTTACCGCTGCACTGGGCCAGTATGCGCCCCTAGGACAACCCCCGGTGCGAGATGGGCTGCCCCATCTTCGCTGTACGGCCTCCACGGGGACGCGCTCCACCGGGCGCCGCGTCTCCCGCCTCTCATAACCTTGGCGACGCTGGTCACAGCGCATGCCCGCGAATCCCGGGCGACAGCTGCAGCGGCCCTCAACGTCGCAGCGTTGAGAGACGGAGCCGAGGTGGGTGCAGCGGCAGGCCGTGCACACATGACGCTCGGCATCCCACCAGTAATTAGGCTGGACCAATCACAACAAAGATCACAATGGGGATATCGGGGTGGGCGTATGACACCAAGAGAAATTAGATCATGACTGGCAAAAACAAAAATAAATACATAAATAAACCAGAAGACTTGATAGCAATCCTTTCACTTTGGTTCTCGTATTGCATTTCTGATAAACATGACAACTCGTAATCAAAATCACAAAACTGACATTGTAAAATTAATATGTGCATTAAATAAGAAAAACGTACAAATACAGCTTCCACTATTCTGCTTTTGTAATACTCTGGTCTGTTGATTTGGAGGGAGAGTTATGTTCAGACCAGTCGAAAGTCACAACAGCTAAAGTGGAGTATGGGTCCTTTAAGGGGCGTGGCCCAATTAGTCTTCTTTGTGTGAGCGTCGGGAGCTAAGCTTTGCCTTACCGTTGCTGCTTGTGGGTGTTTTTATTTTGTATTTGTGTGTTCCATTGTCTGTACCGCTCTGTAAAAAAATATGGCGCGTCTTATCACAAGCTTGCACTTGCTCCAAAATGTAATTAAGGCTTGGGGGGGAAAAAAACCTGTCAAGTTTGCCTTGTACTTAATGTGTAATTGTGAGGAAACAATGAAAAATGAAAAAATGAAATAATCACAATCATCATCAAAATATAAATGGTGCATGTCAAAACACTTACCATGCAGTCGTCACATTGGCGTCCAACCACGTTTGCCCTGCACTGGCACCGCCCGCTCTGCTTATTGCAGACTTCCGAGACGGAGCCATTAATATGGCACTGACAGGCTGCAACAGGAGGAGAAGAAGAGTCACATTTTGCATCGATGATGTGGATTGTAAGAGTTCACGCTACGTTAAAGTGCTTCAGGTCTTTTTCAGGATGAGCTGTTGACATCCACTTTACGGCAAGGCTCTTCTCTTCCCAAATAAAGTCTTCAAGCCAAGTATCTTTATTTGAGCAAGAAGAGCATTCTTGTTTTAAAATGATTACCAATGAGTTGTGAACCTGTTTAAAATATGTAATAAGCCCCGAACTTTCAATTCAGCTGACTGTTCATGTAACTCCGTAAGTGCTGCTGTTTTGGCTAGCAACAGAGTTCCAAAGAGCTAAGAAATGTGCTTTTTAATGTGTCTGTGTTTTTTTTTTTTCTCTCTCCTTGATTGTGTCTTTAGAGTGACAGCCACTAGTTTGAGCAAATGAAAATATATAAAATGACAAAGGGCCTGAAATTCAGTGCTGGTGCAAATTAGGACTGCAAAACCTCGGAAGTCTGCTCTTGACTGAGAGCCAGTCTACTTCTCAACTTTATTTAAAATGTGCATTTGCAAGTTGTACCTTACATGCCAATCAGCCTCTGAGAAGAGCAATTAAAAGCCAGAACTCCCATCTGGCAAATGAGGTTGTCAGACACGAACATACACTGACAAAAAAAAAAAGAAAAAAGAAGTCCATCTAAAGAGAAGAAGAGCTCGCCTAACATGTACGCGCTCAGCTCCTGTTAGATGCAAAGCAGACAGAAGGACAGACCCGAGTGTGGGCTGAGAAAGTGAGGAAAAAAAAAAAGGCTACAGCAGATGTCCACACACACACACGCACACACACACAAACACACGACGGAACAAGACATTTGGGCTTTGCACACAAATACAACAAGCGCAGACAAGCGCGTACCTATAACAGTACATGCACACCCCCGCGCATCCAAACATGCAAATGAATGTTGATGCAGACAAGTGTACACGCACATCTAAAAACTGTTTCACACACGCTCGCTCAAACAGTCTCTCGCCCCTCCGCTTTCACCCTTTGGGGGACCATCTGGACTCCATTCTGTCGGTCGCCACAATGCGAGCCTTGTTGCGGCCTGAAATGTGGGCTTTTGGGGGTGTTGTTCGTCAGCGCTGTCCTTTGATGAGCGGATAATAGTGTTTGTGTAGCATGGAAACGATCCCGTGTTACGAAGCAATCGGTCAGTTCATCACAAGTCAAGTGACGGTCTGTTTATTTTCAGAAAACGAAGCCATTAAGTCAGATCCTCCTCAAGTTGACGACTCAACCGCAGATTGCGGGACGTGTCTATCAGGGGGAGGGCTTTATATCTCCTATTCTTTGTTTAAATAATATCAAACAATAATATTGGTATATTTTCTTGCGGTTAGCAAGTGCAGTTTAACTCGGGGTAGAATGTTCCTACTTTTGGTATTTTTGTAGATGAGCATAGGTACAGATCGTGTTGCACGACCTGCGCACCAATTTAGCTGCTTTTAACTCGTATTAGGTCGAGTCCGCTCTGTCACCAAATTGTCAGGTGCCACGAGGGCGCGTAATACAAAATGCCCAACGCTAAATAAAGACATGCCGGTTTTTTTACGCCAAGTGCGCATGTGCCCGTCTAAGAAAATAGAGCCATGAATATTTGCAATCTCAGATAGTTGAGCTTCAACAGAGAAAAATCAAGCATTCTGCCATAAACTGAACTCCGCCTGCCAGGGCAAGAGTAGAGTTTAAATTGTGTTATTTCAAAATAATCCCCGAGGTTTTATTGATCTACGAAGCATCAACGGAACCTTCATTAAGTCAAAGGACGGAACCTTTATTACGTTATTGAATTACGATGTCGGCGCTCGTTTCCTGTGATGGAACAATTCACATATCTACTCGACAATGTCCAGAAAACCTTTCCTGGAGTGAAAAATAGTTGGTGTTATATTGTTATTGAATGCTCAGACACATCACAGGCTCACTTTGGAAAAAAAATGAATGAAACCGTGCGTTAATGTCGACCGGAGGGATGTTTATACGGCAGAAATGGCCGCGGATGTGAAAGCTGACCTCAAAGCAAACCCCAAAAACGTGGCATTTTTACAGTCTAATGGAACACAAATGGACTTGACCCAAACTCTGCGGCGCCATTCAATAAAGTTCATTAAGACTTGGAGCCATAAAGAGAGTCAGAAAGAGACTTATTGTCTTTTAATAATTCCTGCGAGTCTTTTGTCATTTGCGCAGGATCAATAACAACCCCTCCATCTCTCAGACATGAGCAGCCAATCAGCAGCGGAGCAACGCCATAGATCAGGCCGATTAATCGATAACCATTTAGCTTGGGCGGAGGGGAAAACAGCTACAGAACAATGAACTATCAAACATACATTAATAGTCAAAGTCGGCCCATCGAGCTGCCTTTGTGCTCGATCTGCCTGCCGATTGGGGAGCCTGCCTATCGCTCGTCGCGGGTCTGTTTTCACAGACAAGCAACATCTGCACATGTGTCTCTGCTTTGGATCCAGGTAGACTTTGCGTTGTCACTCTTGAACACAGCTGGCTGCCAGTGAGCCCGCTCCGACATCACACCTCCGCAGCTGCTCGTAGGTAGCCGGCCGAGCAAGAGAAGGCGCGCGAGGAGCAAAAGCAAAACACGCGCGGCGCACACACCCCAGATGGTGCACTGACTGTTTCTGTATTCAGATGAAAGACAACGGTTTGCAACAATTGAGCTTTCCGCAAAGGGAAAAACATCTATTGTGTGCAATATCCGCATCTTTTCGTGTTCTTCCTGTAATGCACTAATGTTCCACACCAAACACTGCGCTCCTTCAAAAGGCATCATGTCTAGTCACTAGCCGATAGCCGGCCAAACGGCAGACAACGGCGTTGGCTCTTGTGGGGTTGACACCAGGGTGGTAAACTTCAAGATGCAGAATTTTATTTTATTTTTTTTCTTAACTTACGCCGGCAGTTTTTCGCCGAGATGGCGTCTCCAAAGAATCCGTCATCGCAGCTGTCGCAGGCCACGCCACCGTAACCATGTCGACAATGCAGACACTGGCCTGTGATTGGATCGCAGCTGCCGGGTGTCGACAGGTCCAGGTTACCGTGGCAATCACAGGGCTGGCAGGAACCTCCTGGGACAGTGGGCTGTCCGTAATACCCGTTGGAGCAACTAGGAGGACGCAGAGTGACGGAAGATTCAGGTTAAAAAAAAAAAAATGGTCATTTCTACTGACTGAATAGGCAACATGAATTATTTGTTAATGGGAAAGGAATTGTATGCGGTGACTACGAGGACTCACAAGTGTCAATTGTTACATTGTTCCAATCATTTCTGCTTTGACATGCTCTTATTTGGTTCTTAATTAAAGGAAGTCCAAACGCTAAGACTTGGAGTGCTGCTCCATGGCATAAGCGGAGGGTAGGTGGGAGTTTGACGGATTGAGATGAAATAAGGACGGATGGGTGACATAGATAGGAGTGCGGTGCATGAGAGGACTAGAGGGGGACAAGAGGGGAAGAGAAGAGTCTTCAGATGAGAGAGAGAATTGAGTTTAGAGAGGAGGGAGCGGAAAAGGACAACGAGTGGGAAAGAGTCAAGAGCAGCCAGCCATTATTACCGCTGACCCTCTGTGGTACTCAATACGGCTGGTTTATTAGCTTTCAAGTGTGTGTGTGTGTGTGTGTGTGTGTGTGTGTGTGTGTGTGTGTGTGTGTGTCAAGAAAAACAGACTTTACTGCAAGATAGAAGTTCATCGGGAAAATACGAAAACAAATTCATTACTGTGATGCCTTCCATTGTATTCTCTTTTTGACGGTAACATTTCATTTCCAAAGAAGCTCCGGAGAAGCAATACTATTTGTAAACAGGACTCGGGCGTTGGCAGCAAATTTAATGCGTGCACTGGAGGGAAAAAAGTCGAACTCCAAATATGGCTAATTTCATTGTGCCGTTTATGCAACTCCGTTTTCCGTTTTCTAAAATTCACGAACTTCAAATCCAATCACAAATTGGTACAGCGTCTACTTTAGGATGTCGAGTGTTTAAAAATGTCTTCAAACGAACTGTCGTTGCTCACATTTCAAATAGCAAAGTCAGAAACAGCACAACCCCCATTGATGACCTTTTAAAGAAGCGATCCCTTTTATTTTCTCTCAACTTGTCCAATCAGGTTGGCCACCCCAAAAATTTGGATTCTGACCTTTACGGTCAATTAAATCATAATGGCTCGGAGCAAGTTAACAGGGACATTTGGCCAATTTATCTGTCAGTGGATTCACTTAGCAAAGACTGCACAGGCTAGGCTGCATTTGACAACATTCCCTGCTAAAAGCTTCTTTTGATCGCGCCCGAACACATGCGTGCCTTTTTTATTTATTAAATCTCCTATTTTGCAGGGAATGAGCATTCAATTACACAAAAGGTGTACAGAACAAGCACAAATTAAATAATCACGATTCCAATTATAATTAAAGTCTCCTCACTGGTTGGAAGAGGTGATGTGAAGCATAAGTGGCTGTGCTATTTTTTTTTTAATTGAAGCGAACTTTTTTTATTGAACGCTGCATTCTGTGTGTGTAGCAGGTCTTCTGTTATGGCTCTGATGGAACAATTTTGTGGCATCTTTGTATTTTCATAGGATAGCAACAAAGTCACAACTGTCTACAACTTTTTTTAAAATTTGCATTTCAGGTTTGAAAATACAATCCGTGTAACAAACAAATCAGAGTTTGTCACACTCATGTCATTCTTCAACACGTGAAATCATTTTGTTCCCGCTGAGCACCGTTGACTTCCACTAAGCGGGCTGCCCAGTTTTGGGACGAGTCCATATTTGTCACTGGTATGTACTGCAACAGCCATGATGCCCATCTGTCATTAAAAGTCTGGAATGACAGCAAGTCATTTTTTGCCTCACCCCTGAGGCTAGTGGCGTTTATAAAAAGACTTCAGAGTTTCTGCTGTGGACAGCGCAGCCAGGCATGCGGACTATGCAGGCCAGCAAGTACCCAGAGAAAAGCCACGCAGGTGGGGGGAGTACATGTAAACTCCACACAGGAAGGACAGAGCCGAAATCGAACCCTCCACCTCTGCACTGTGAGGCGGACGTGCGAACCAGTCGTCCGCCGCGCCGCCACAATTTTAACATTTCAACTTTAAGTGTTCTGCCCTCAGGCAAATGCAATCCATCATGCCTAAAGGGGGGTTAGTCTATATTTACTCCCCATGTGTCATCCAGCCACATCATAGCATGCAGACGAGTAATCCACAGCGAGGCAGACTTATAATAGAACTAAAAAGTTGATGATTCTGAATGTCAGACACGTAATGAGCCAAGCACAGAAAGACATGGGCGTGCTGGTACATATTCAAATAGTCAGAAATGATCAAAATCATATTGTCTAGGAGTATTCATATGCATGGAGAAAGCGATTTTGTTTTTCTTTACAGTGACCAGCTCCATGCGCCGCATGAGGCCAATCCCCGCTATTGGTTCAACCTTCACGATGTGTTTCAGGATGTCTTGCAAATGAGGGTTTTATACAATAAAGCTGACAGAGTACTGTCAGGAAGGCTTAAAGAAGCTGTCCATTAAGAAGAAAGTCAGCTTCAAAGGGTGGGCAGCTTAAGAGGCGAGACAGAGAAAGACCTGACGGGCTATTATCGGATAAGTGAGGATTTTTGTCATTGATTGACTGCCGCGGATGGGAGGAAATATACGAAAGAAAAACAATAAAAATAAGCAGGTTTTCAACCAGACCTTATTGAATCACTTCGAAGCACATACATTCACGTGCCACAATGTGAGGTCATCATTAAGCTTTTGTCGTTTGAGATCTACACAAATCGCTAGTGCCGGTGATGTCACAATTTGGGTGATGTAGCATGCCGTTTTGGAGGTACAAGCACCCCCTCCCCCCAACACTGGTGAAGTAGTTCTATTTATTTATTTTAGGGATCGCTACTGCGCAAGTGCAACCGTTCTCGCGTCTGTGTGTGTTACCTGTCACATCTCGGTCCGGTGTATCCAGGCTGGCACCGGTCGCACAGCAGGTCTCCTCCCTCACCAAGGTGGCAAGTTGGGCTGAAACTGTCGCGGTTGCCGGGATGCCAAAGTTTTAGTTTAAGTTGTTGATTGTTAATTCCGTGGCGTTGTCCCACAGCGGAGACGGCGGCGGCGAGAATGACGATGAGGAAGAGAGGACAGAGATGGGTTAGGGCCATTGTTTGTCTCCCTGCATACACACAGACACACCTGTCCCGGCTTTCACTCGTACGCTCTCACATTCACACACGTCGCAAGTTGTGCGCTCGGGTTTTACAAACACTCTTCCTCTCAAAGTGAACCCTAAATGAAGGCTTGTGTGAGTGAGGTCGAGTGAGAGCGAGTCACCCTCCCACTTCCATAAACTATAGATAGTTCTGCTGGCTCGGGTTCCGAGCTCATACTGGGTCATTAGCTGACTGTGAGAGCTCAACTGGCCCAGCAGGAGAAATATGCAGCACTTGTCAAAAAGTTTGGACACACTTTCTCATTCAGTAACTTGAGAAAGTGAAGCCAAGCTTTGTACTGCGACTGAATATAGATAATAAAAGGAAGTATTTGCATGGAAAAAAAAACATGTAAAAATATAGATATACAAATGTAAAAAAAAATTCTAGGCGTAAATTTAATTGTGGGAGAGGCTCCAGAGAAAAATTGTGTGAGTCATTTGGAATATTTTGACAATACTATGCTGTTAAAATAATGCAAATATAAACAATACTAATATCACTGTGGCAGTGCCAATCAATATGTAAACAATTCCTGAAGGCAGAATACTGGATGTGCTCCTTTGATGTAATCGTCTTTGCAAGGTCTTGTATGATGCATATATTATTATTTTTTTTTCAAAGTACGCAAATTAAAAGCCATATCATCCTGATCTCAGCTGTGATGGATGGAAGAAGTAATTAAAAATAAACCGAACAGAAACTCATCCAGCAAAAACATGGCGTCGGAGATGACTCCGATTACAGGGGGAACATCTTGAAATTGACTTCTGTACGAAAAATAAATATGAATTTAATTTTCTTCAGTGCACACGTAAATGAGAGTAGATGTTGTGGCGAGATGTCGATAACTGACAGAAAACGACATAGGATGTACTTAATTGAGCCCAGGTGGAAATGAAAAGCAACCACACTGAATACTAAACTGATTTTGGATTGATTCTCCTTAAATCACCGAAGTTTTTTTCTTTCTCCCCCCCCGAAGGCATTAATAAGATCTTTGACATTCTTGCAAAGTGGAACTGTCTGTCTAGTTGACCGCCTGTTTGAATGACAGGTTTTGGTGGATCTAAAGGGCTATTTTCGAAGGGGGCCGCAGGCCTGGCACCTGCAGGCTAATATTACTGCAGGGGGAGGTTAACGGGAATACTGGGGAAGCCGTGCAGGCTGAAAGAGAGATGTGTCGCTCTTTGAAAAAGTGCTCATCGCCACTGCATCATGAAAATGCTCAGCTGCTGTTTGTGTGAGGGGGGCGGGGGGGGGGGGGGTACTGCGACTTACCAAAAAAAATACATGCAGTTTTCCTAGTAAATGACTCCTCCATGCGTCGTGGCTAAGACTTTACAGTGGATAACTGTTAAAAAGACGGATTCTTTTAGATGCATGAGTTTTGATGCACTGCAATTCTGGCTATGCCTCAACTTTTTTGAAGAGCTTTTTTTTTTTTTTTTTGCGACTTAAAATGGCTGACCCAGTGGGTGGCAATGAATGGGATCACATACAAGCACCCACTGTCAAGAATGTTGCCCAACTTTTTCTTCAGCACTCAAGACAGAACAAAACAGCTTTTGAATTGCTGTCCACTGTAGTTACGACTATGCACGGAAGCAAGAAAAAAAAGGATATCACCAAAAAGGTACTTGGAAAGAATTAGACAAACAAATAGGACCTGGATCTAAACATTCTACTCACCCTTGTTCAAATGCAAGGTTGTTGTTCTACCATTAATGTGAGTGATAACATCAACAACTCATTTGGGAACAATACAACCTGTTGTAGGGGAAGTCAAAACAAAGTCTGTATCATGCCCTTTGTTGTTTGTAACGTGTTCTCTTTCTGTCCACAGTCTCTCCTTCCTGGGTTAAGTAGTGGGCGGAGTCATTCAGGTGCAGAGATTGCAATCAGTCACAAGTAGCTGTCCCTGATTGGCAGGGGATAGTATTCAGGCTCCGCCCCAAACGAAGGAAGGTTCCAGAGTGTTCCGCATGCTGTCTTGTGTGCACACTTGTGCAACCACAGTATCTGCTTCTTTTTGTTATTATTAATTTTTTTCTTGCCCATTTGGTCTGTACAGGTTATAGATGCTGTTTAATACTGGTCATATTTAGGAATCATTTCATTTTTATATTGCATCCTCTTGCATTTGAACAGGGGTGAGTAGACCGGAAGGGCATTGAACTGGAATTGGGCACTGAGACCTGCAGTGTGAATCCAGACTGTGATGTGTAAACAGCATGAAGCTCCAAATTGGTAAACACTGTGGCTTCCGAGGAGATAAGCACAAATTCCATCCGCAGCAGGTTTATCAGAACATTGTTTCCCAGCAGAACCTTATCCTTGTCAGACATTTCCAGGATGTTTGGCCTGACCATGCCTACGTTTGTATTTTGTTTTGATGACCTGGTTGGAATAATAATGGATGTGAGACAGAGAAGAATCTGTCAAATCTCCCCCCTGCCATTTTTTATGTTACAAGTCTTTATGTTAATAAAAAAAAAAATAATTAAAAAATGAAATATAGCAGTTGAACACATGTCTATTTCAAGCCGATCCAAATTTTCATTGCGCAACCCAGCATTTATTAGCTCAAGTAATATGGTTCCTTCAGCAAGACAGCTGTGATTTTAGCCGAGCAGCGGAGAGGCAACACGCCAAAAGGTTTTAACTTCCTTTCAGGGGATGGAGTCACCAGCTGCCTCGGATTTTGGGTGGCTCTCACAGTGATTCTACCCAACATTGATGACATTTACACCAACTGCTCTGATCTCTACCATCAGGCAGCGGCTGTTTTTCTGTGATGCCGTAAAAAAAAAAAAAAAAAAGAAAGTAAAAGGGCGGAGAAGATGATGATGATGGAGAGGTCAAAGAAGCAATTGAGTGCCACAGGACCCAAAGGTCAACGGCGAGAGTGAGTCGTTTCAGGACAATTTTTTAGAATTAGCTTCGGTGCCGAGATAACTTACTTGTTACTTGGCACGTTGAGAGGGCAGGCGCAGGGCTGACAATCTGTAGCTGACCCGTGAGTGGCATCGCCGTAGTAACCAGGTTGGCAGGTGTCACAGTGGGGGCCTGTGGTGTGGTGGGCACAGTCCTGGAGTAAAAATACAATATAGGTTGTTTTCGGTGAGTCCCAGATGGCAGAAGATACAAAAAACCCACCTATTGCCATCCATACAACAGCATCGTATCATGTGGAGTATACATTTTACACGAAAACAGGCAGAAAAAGATCCCAGAAAAACTGGAAAAGATCTGTAATTTGAAGAGAAAAAAAAAAAAAATCGGTGAATAAGCGAATCCACAGGTGCCAAACTGCGAACCTACAGAGGGCGACTGTAGTTTTAAGTTGTAGTCTCAACCACTAGATAGCAGACTAGATGTCTTAGTTGCACTTACATGACGTCTTGTGCTGCCCTATAATACAACGTGGGTAGGCCTAAACGTTTTTGTGGGGCTGAAATGATCTGCAGGACAAAAATATTACCGCAATAACATTGACATTTTGAGTGAGTTATTTTTTTCTGCGGGAAAAAAAATGTACAAAACGAGCTCTTGCACTTAATGGTGGTTTCTTGTTCAGCAGTTTTGTGCTGTCCTTCAATGGTCATTTTTAAGTGAGAGAGCCCTTTGAACTGGGGAAAAAAAAAAGAAATGGTAATTTTCTTATTTGCTTCAAACCCTTTGATGTTAGGATCGTGAATGTTTTATACATGCAAAGAGAAATGTATCATGAAAAATGAAATATATGAAGAGTTCATATTTATGCGATAACATGGTTTACAGAATCACAAAAATGGAGGGTAAACCCTTTCACAAATGACTAGAAGAACAACATTAAGGTTTCTCTTCAAAACGCTTTTGCAGATTATGAGGCCGACAGCAAAAGGAGAAACAAACCCGAGGAATTGAAGGCTAATGATGAGGTACAGGATGAGCATCAGATTGCATTTTGTTACCATAGTTACCGAGCGCTTGGGGCTCAAGGAGATGAGCCAGGACTTTGTAACCGATGTGCTTCATAATCAAGCAGCAAACGAGAGTATGAGTGAAAGTCAAACACGGCGGTAATTCAATTTAGAAAACGGTCGTAATGGTGAGAAGTGATTGTCACACACTGCATTTGAATAGAAATAAATAAAATGGGAACATTAAAACAATTCGCTTGTCCTGGTGGTTAAAAAAAAAAAAAGAAAAAAAAGTATTCTTTTCAAGTAGCTGCACTACAGAAGTGTGTGTGTGCGCGCAAGTATGCACTGTATGTGTGTTCCAGTACAGTTCCTGTTTAAATCAAATATCTCCTCACTGCTGACACAAGCACACGCTGCGTTAACCTGCCGAGCCAAAGGAATATTCAGCCACTCCGCCTTGGGGCCTCGATCGGTCTGCCAATCACCGTGAATGAATATGGAAACGTGTGTGTATGTGTCTGTGAGTGAGTGATTGACTGTCAAGCTGTCTCGCGTCGTGTACGAGGTGTGTTTGAGAGAGTAAAAAAGAAACAACCCACCAATCTGCCACCGGGTTCATTCTCTGCCGTTCACAACACACTTCACAGCGCTTGTGTGTGCGCATGTTTGCGTCTGCGTGCGTATGCTAATGTGTACAGCGGCCTGGATGATATGGGCGTGTATGTGTGATGATTGTATGAAACTGCTTTCCCTCAAACGGCCTTTAGGTGGTGTCTGTTTCCAGAGATGGGCACTTAACCCTGTTTTGTCACCCTCCGTCCGCGACCTGGGTACCCTTCCGTCCTTATTCGTATCATAATCGTCCTCCATCCCAGTCCGTCCTTGTGCTTTTTTGGGGGGGGGGGGGTTGACATTGAACTTACCAGGCAGTGCCCTGTGATTTGGTGGCATTGTGCAGCATGGCCGTGACAATGACACACTTCACACACACCGTCGTACAGGTTTCCATCCACTCTTCGGAATCCAGCAACACAAGCCTAAAAGGACCCATTCAACGTGGAAATTAGATGGAGTGACTTTCTCGAGTGCTGAAATTTGGAGTATTTATTATGTTTTTACTTCTACTATGCACTAGTGCCTGAGCCAACAAATTGATTTACCGGTTTATCATTTTCTGGAGACATTTATTCCAAACTGACCCCAAGGGTAAAACGCGTTGCTAATATGGAGGTGCTAATGTCAAATTGAGAAAACAATGAAGAGTTGCTTTCAGTGCATTTACCTCACATGATGTTCCGGCATATCCGGGTGGACAAGAGCACATTTCAACAGCCGATGCTTTCCGCTCTCCTTGGGCAAAGGGATAAGCTACTTGCATGGAGAATAAGTGCAGTCTAAAGAAACACACAAACACATGAGAACTTTTGAAACGGTCGTTCGTTTCAACTCATTTCATGCTCATCGAAATGTGGAAACCCCACCCCCCCAAAAAAAAACAACCCACAATTGTCATTTCAGATCGTGTGGGATCCGTTGACTCAAGGTGTTCCTATACCTGTACACAGCACTGGGTTCTGTACTGTAAGAGGCTCTGACCATCAGTCTGGTCATGTTGGCCAAGACGGTCATGAAATCCCTGCGACTGACTGGCTGAGCAGTGTCTGAAACCAGGAAGTTTTCAGGAAGCAGAGCGATGCTATTGATGCTTGGTGAGGACGGATACACGGGTCGTCCGTACCGTCTGTCCATAATCTTGATCCCACTGCCCTGTCGGAGAGAGAAACGCGTCATTCAACGCTCACAAGTTGTTTTGTCCTTTAAAAAGATCCAAATGACCTTGGAAGAAACAGAAAGAGCTGCAAATTCTGTCAAGATTTTGTGAACAGGCTCACTGAAAAGTGAATCGAGCATCGTATGTGCCGATCCGTTGTTGAGAACAGATCAATGGCATGTAGCGCTTAACATAGAGTGACGACCGCTGATGGAGAGGGAGGGGTGGGGAAAACGTCAGCCCATCATCCCAATAAGCCATTAAATAACAACGAATTGAGAGAGAGAGAGAGAGATTTTTTTTCGTGTTTTGTTTGCTCATTAGGTTTTCGTTGCCACACGTTCTCGTCAGTCCAGTTGCTTGTGTCACCCAATTATCTCCCTCAATCCACCGGTCTCTTGTCCAGAGGTGCCATTTTGTCTCGTCAATTTCTTTGTAGCTTGTTTGCTGCTTTCTTTCACTCCGTGTTGGGTTTGTTGTCGCGCTTGACTCGTGTCGCGCAGCCGATGCTGTTCCCTTGTTAGTTCCCTCGTCATGTCATGTTTCCTATTATGGTGACTGTGTTGACCATCTTTGTTTGGGACTTTGAATCTTGTTTTGGGGGATTTTGTTCTTTGAGTCTTTTGAGTTTTCCACATGCCTTATTTTCCCTTTTGGTAAATAAATGTCTTTTTGGGGGGTTTACGCCGGCTCCACACCAGAAATTATGTGAGTGGTAAGTATAATGGCTAAACATACTTGTGGCTTTCTTCCAACAATGGAAATTAAACTTTTTTCAAAAAAAAAAAAAAAACTAGATTCTAAAGAGCACAGCGGGCTGTATGTGGCCCTCGCGCCTTTCTTTGCCCATCCTGAATTTATCTGATTCAAGTATTTGTTCGACTGAAGTGATGACAGACTCTGTAACTAATATGAACACGGGATCGATTTGAGGGATGGCCACTACTTGAGGAAATATGATACTTTTGTTTGTGTCACCATCGACAGAGATACTGAATTATTTAGTGATGCGGCCTAATGCTGAAAAGCCACAAGGCAAGGATACATGTACCGTAATTGTCTTTCGTTTGATTTAAAGATGCACGGCGGTTAGCGTGTCCGCCGAACAGTCTGAGTGTTTTTCATCAGTGTCCGCCCGCATTCCCAAAACATGCTTCTGTCGACCATATTTGTTGACATGATTTGATTTGGGTTGAATTTGATAGGGAGGAGTCGGTTGTTACGAGTCCCGGTTCCCTGCAAACCTGAACAAGAGAGGTGGCTGTATGATGCGGATCGGTCAAAAAGACGTGGGAATGAACAAATACAAACTGAAAGTTCATTCATCCATTCCAGATGCATCCAATTCACACGTTTGCATCTTCGCTGGTGGCTGTCAGACAAATCCCGCATGTTGCAAGGGTTGATTTCGGTGAGACAGACAGCAGAGAGAGACGGAGAGAGAGACCGCTAGCAGCTTGACAGCATGTAGGTGGTTCGTTATTGTCATCGTTCCGAGCAGCTTTTTGTTGACAACGCGGCCGACGCTTGTCTTTCTCCTTTTCTCCTCCTCCTCCCAGTCTGTCACTCTCGGTGACATGTCTTTAAATAACATTAGCTGATTGTACTTCCTTCATTCTCTTTTTCTATACTTCTGCCTTTCCCTGTCCTGCTTCGACCATGAATCATCCAATTAGTCTTCATTCATTCTAATTAAATGACTTATTCAGTGCTGTCTGCCTTTTATTTTACAAAACCGTCCATCTTTATTTCATTTGCCTCAATTCAATGGTTCTCCTTCCCACTATCCTGCAATGGTTTTATTTAGTATTGGCTTTTAAGTATTTTAATAAAACAATTTGCAGTTGCGTCGTTAGTTTTTGAGTAGCGCGCGCACATGTACACGCAGTTTTGTGATTCAAGTTATGTAAGCTATTGTGCTTTGCCTATTGCTGCTGTTCATTATATCACCACTGGCATGTGATGACAGTCACATACGTTTTTTTTTTGTTTTTTTTTTTAAATAGATTGTTTTAATGCCATAAGTCGATCATCATTCATCAACACACGATCTGTATTTAGTGCTGTGCGTGTGTGCACACATCCATCGTGTCATTTGTGTAGTTTTAATGGGCCAAAGCCAAAAGAGAGTTCAGTTTATCAAGCCTTTATATTAACAAATGTGGGTGTGGCCATTTAAAAATGCACTGTAATTTAATGTTTGAGTCTTTGGAGATAAGGCGATTGAAGACTTACCTCAATGATTAGGTCTGGTTCCGAAGTGACTCTAATAATCTGGTCCTGCTGATCAATAGTGTAAGACACAGTGTAGACCATGGTCCCTCCATAGGCTGGTAACTGACAACAACAAGAAAAAAAAAAATGTAAACCCGGTGACACTTTTTCTATTATAAGACAAAAATCTGAACAAACACTTTTTCCCATCCCATTTCTATGCAGCGCAAGCAATGTGCTGAAACATCACTCTCGCCATTGGATTCCCAATTACTGTGCATTGTCTGGGTATGTCTGTTTATTAGATAAACAATTTAGCAGGATTTGCTGACACTGCAAATATGCGGGGCGATACTGATGATGCCCACGACAGTTGGAAAAATGTCTTTTAAATCCTAGCCGTTAAGGAAACAAATATTTAATGACATGGTTTAATGCCTGATATTAAAAGGCAGATAGTGTACGCGGTGGGTGATATTGCACAATGCTGGAGCACGACTGTCATGAAGCCCTCTGTCCCTTTTAAGATAATTGGGATATGTTTGTATGGAAGGCAATGGATATTAGAGTTGAGAAGAGTATATAAACGTTAATGTTAACGTAATTCATATTCCACAAACACAATATTAATCAGGCTATTGCGTTCAGACGAGTGCGGCCGCATAGCAAAGACATTTTTGTGTTGACTTCCCCTTTAAAAACGTTTTCATTGATTGATTTTATATGTATTCATTTATATTTGAAATTTTTTTTTAAAAGTGAAATATGAAAAGTGACAATGGAAAAATCTCAACATATTATTCCAATCATATTGTTACCAAGCGTTATCTAACCTCCAAAGTAGTAAAGTCAGGGTAATACAGGTCAACTAGTGATTGATGGTTTCTCATTCACAAAACTTTATATGCTGTCTAAATGTAATAAGAGCGCGAGTATTTCTGTCACCTATCCAAGAACCGGCTTTACAGTAGATAGCACAACGCTGTGTCAGCATGATGGCAGAATTTATTCCTCTCACTGCAACTTGAACGCTCACACAAGGGAGGGGGTTGAAGTGAAGGCATAAGAAGTAAAACCGCAAGAAACGGACAATGCTGAGGAAAAGGAACAAGAAGCTGAGCTTAGGACAGAGAGGGAAAGTTGCAAGGAGGAGTATCAAAGTGGATTTAATGCCCCTGTAAACCTCTCCCATCTTTTGCACTCGTTCTCAGACCTGGAGGAGAAATCGCCTATTACACAGTTGAATGAAAACGCGCACTGTACTGACCATTTTATTGACTAACACTTATTCTCTATCCAACCCCGTTTGCTGATTTGGACTCTGGACGCCAGTAAAATCAGGCATGGAAGGGCTGCATCATCTTCCTCACGATTAACCGGCATGCCCTCCGGTACGGATGACCCATCTAATCAAATGGAGCCAGCGCTGAATATTGTGTCGTAATAGTGCAAATGATGATACAAGCGGCCACACGATCGTACTGCTCCCCAACAACAACAACAACAACAACAAAATAATTTTTATTGGCGAACGTTCTTTCTTTTCTGAGTTTCAAAACGGCGAAAATTCTGATTGATGACTGTGATTTTAACGAGTAACAAAAGTTTCAGCTGTCTTTGGACTGTCAAGACTTCATGATGCAATAATGCATTAACTTGGAGTTAACCAAATGTTTATTTCTTGGGGGGGTGTTTGTTTCAGGGGTTGTAAGCATGTGTCAGAAGAAAATGCGTCAGATGTTCAATGCTCACAACTTCTTCAATTTCAGGCATTCAATGTGGGAAGTAATCAAAGCTTTTTTTTGCCATGGCAACCTAATGACCGAATCTCTGCACTGGGGAGAGGAAATAAAAGAAAGCCACCGTGGGGAGTAGAAAAGTGCAAGAAAGTCTGAAAGCATGGGGAGGGGTGGGGGGGGGGGGGAATTAGAGGGGACAGAAACAAAAGAACAATAGCGGCACTGACACACTGGCTGCTACAAAAGACATCAGTGCGATTCCCCCTTGAGAGCTCACTAAGCCTGTTATTAACTCTGGTGACCGAAATAAAGAGGAAGAAGGTATCATCCTCTCGGTCAGAACCCCAATCAGAAAGTTCACGTTGCTGCCGGTACAAGCAAAGCGCGGCTCCTTGAGAAAGTATCATTTTAGTCAACTCGGCCAGCGTGGAATTGTGAAGCATCATCGCACGATTTGATCGGGTCGTGCGCGTCATACGAGCATACAAGAAGCAGAAAGTGGCTTAAAAACACAGAGGGATGATTTAAAACCAAAATAAACATGGGATAGATGAGGAAAAAGATTGCATCACATTTATAGTCTCTTCTCGGGAGTGTGTGTTGGGTATTAGGTATAAAGCATGACATGCAGACACACACTTTAGTTTTCCCATGGCAATCCCACCAGAGCCTCCCATGCGTTTGCCAAGCGAGCGTCGAAGAAGTTTACATATGCAAGTAAAATTGTTGTTCTGACCTATTTTTATTTCCTCCAATCAGACGGCCATGATTTATTTATTTTTTTTAATTATAAATATATTTGCAACTTTTTTTTTTCCTGGCGGGGTGGGATTAAGCGTACGAATCGTGGACGAGACTGATTAGATATCCCCAAGATAGTTTTACTATAACACGATATAAACAAAGAAAATACAAAGACAAAAACTTTCCACGAGAGCTATTACATCCGAACAATAAATTTCACAGACAAAAAGACAAATCCGATAAACAATTCCTCTCTAAAAATGTCTCATTTGTCATTTCAAATGATCTTCTTGTCATACAGCCATAGACTCCGCAGAATACATTTTAGTGCGAGATTAAGATTGTGTCCTAATCCAATAAATTGACTAAATTGCATATCCCATCGTGTTATGTTTTTATGATGACTAATTGTGAACAGGATCACGGAATCATGATTTATTTCCCCATGAGGACCACAGGATTGCCGCGCGGGGCCCCGTTGCGCACACTTGACAGACACACAAATGTGTGTGTGAGAGACAGCAAATTATTTGTCTGACAAAAAGCGGCACGCATCCGCAGTGATTGATGCAAGGGCAGCTTTTCAGCCGTGTAAGTGAGGAAAAAATGAAGAGGGAAGTGAGGAGAAGAGAAAGCGGAATGGGCAAATCCATCTCGCGCCGTCGTCGCCGGATTAGGAGTGACGCCGCGCACAAATGTCTCACGCATCCATTCTCTTAAAGCTGGCTGACGGCCGGTGATCCCGACAGATAAATATTTTCTCGCATAGAAGAAGAGAAAAAAAAGTGATTTCATTTATCAAAGTGTGATATGTCAAAGGGGCACAAACTGGGGCGAGGTTCTGCCTTGCGTTAGCGGGTGTTGTTGGACGAGGCGCCATACCGGGAAGATGAAACGAAAACAGATTTTCACACTAACGTGAATACTTTGACGCGTAAGGCAATCCCAGCTTGTCAGGTTTTAGCGGAGTTGATGTTCAACGAGGCCACTGACACATTCATCCGTTACACGTCCATTCATTCCTTTTGTCTCCCACGACTCTCCATCTCGCTCTCTCTCTCTCTCCCTGTCACTCCTTTCCCAACGAGGACCATTCCTGTTTTTCAGCCTTTATCTGGAGTGACAGTGAATGCGCGAGTGCAGCTTGATACAAGGTGGATGGAAGCCATTAGCCTACTTGACGACTTTGACTGAAAGCTGATGAAACCGCCGATAGCTTGAATTGCTGTTTAGCCCTGAACCGCTTTCAAGAAGAATTGGGATTGAACACAAGGAGCTCACTCTGCTCACTGGCAAGTCTGACAAATATCAGTGATGGGAACACAACAACACTTGGCCGTGAATGAAGTAAAGCCACCCAATAAAAGATTCCCATACACAGCGTTAGCAGTGACCTCTAAAACATCCATCCATCTATTTTCGACCATTAATCCTGTCATGGCTGAGCCGGAGCCTATTCGAGCTGACTTTAGGTAAGGAGCGAGGTACACCCCAGACTGCTTTGCCAGTCAATCACAGGGCACACGGACACATTCCCATTCACGCTCACAATCTCATATCTGACCTAAAAATGGAGCGACGGAATCGACATCCGTTGTTCGTAACAGATAAGCGATGCGAGCATCCTTGTGAACGAGCAGCTCTTGGAGCCAGACAAGCCAGAAAATACACAACGTGCTTTCTGGACCAATAAGCATTCACTTAGCGTGCTGACGGGCCAATGAGCATCCTTGGCTTGAACGACACAGCAGGTCATGCATGAATTGAGGGAATTGTCACGCACATACTTCGACGTACATGTAGCCGCGGCTAGCTTGTCATTACACATGTCACTTCCAATGACAGGCCCTAAAGTAACAGGACGTAGTAGTGTGCGTGTTAGTCTGTGTGTGCGAGTCTGTGTGTCAAGTCACGGAGTATCTCAGTAACACGATCTTTGACTGAAGCAAATAATCACTTTTTCATACCGTGTCCGCGCAGACCGAGCAGACACAGGCATTTGTTTCTCATGTTCAGATGCATCAGTTCTGCTTTGCTGTCCGCAGCGCCACTAAAACACATCATTATCTGACTGATAAGGGTCTGACGATGTGTGTGCGCATTTATGTGCGTGCGTGTGTGCGTGCGTGTGTTAACTGCACCACATTCAATGGGATATGGGTATTTGGATTTGTTGTTGTACTAGTACGGGGATACTGTTGAAGAAGTAAAGTAGTTTACATACTTACAGAGTGTAATACGAAAAGACATCGATGCAAGAACCGATAAGGCGAGGTCAGCGTTGCGTATTCTGAAACTGGTCTGGCAGTCCAAAGTGATCGATCAGCCAAGCTGCTAAACTCTGTCCTCACTCGTAATGTGAAATCAGACAACAAAGTCAACAGCAAGACAGAGACTCTTATTTACAAATGCTTGCAATTCAGACTCAACTTTGAAGTGGACCGTCAAAGACAGAAACAAAGGACAGGACAAGAAAGCATCGAAGTTCAGAGGACACACATCCACTATTTGATCCAAATGAAACTGTGACATGTGATTTACACACGCGTAGACACACATCCTCTTCCGGCGACAGGAGACAAATAAATATGAATCCTGCGCCGACCCCGGGGGATGCCCCCGATAGGGATAGATTTAACTTCACTCTCAACTCGTCAACTCTCACAATTCCTAAAGTGATTGATTTTGAAGTACAAAGTGAGAGGACAAAGTGTGTATGTGTCTGACTTCCCAGTCTTTGTTGACCAAGTTGCGTTTCACTTTCTTGCTGAAGATCATTGTGGTGGTGGGATGACGTCAAGCAATGTTTTTTTTTTTTTGTTTTTTTGTTGGGGGGAGCTCAGGGGTGGGCAGCCGAGGGGAGTTTGGCGAGGCATGATAGCGGAACAGGAGGAGGGAAAAGGGGAGTCCTGGAGAGACAGACAGGGTGAGTTAGAGGAGGGGGGCCTCACAAAAAGAAACAAAGATGGAGGGAAGGTTGGAGGGATGAAGCTGAAGAAGTACAGACAAATAAATGAAATGACAAGCCGGCGCCTGCGGGCGGCGAAGTAATGAAATGCAGCAGCAGCAGTCTCTTCCTCGAAGCCATGACACCCAGACAAACATCACAGGCAGTCTGCTCTGGAAGAACTCCACTTCGCAAGCATGGATTCCAGCTATTTGCAAGCTCAAGTGTTAAAAGTCTAATCATGGCTAGCGTGACAAAAGAAAACAAGGCACGTGTTCAAATCGGCGACATTAGCAGAAGCAGATCCAGAGAAGCATTGCTGGGGGGGGAGGCGAGTGTCCCGGCGGGATGCGTTTTCACGAGGCCTGCTAGCTTCAGACCATTCATTTTGAGAGCACACATATTTGTTTGTGCGAGTCAGTCCACAGGTGATGCAATATAATATTTGGCATCTTTTGAAGCCGTCTTCTGTCACTTGACATGAAATCTTTTCTTTTGTTTTAACCACATCTCCATTTCACACTCTCGCCTCTCATTATCGGTACATTCTGCTATTCTTCGATTTTGTCAGATCACGTACGATCACGCGACAGGGCTTTTGTCTGATACCAGGAACCGGTGACGGCTCCGATGAAGTTTTGACAGCCGAAACTGTGAGCAATGTCAGAGAACTTTTGGTCGAAAAATTTCATTCAAAATGTTAGAAAGCTGTCACTGATTGCAAAAAAAAAAAAGAAGCTGCATAGTAAATAAGGTGAAGTGGAATCCAATGGAGAGTGACCTGCATGTGCATTAGCTGTCTATCACAGATGTAATGTCTTTCATTTTCAAGCTCACATTATATACGGACTTGCATTCTGATAACATTACAATGATATAACTTCACCTGGCAGTATGTCTACCTCTCACCTTATTGCCCAAGTATGATTGAGGCGCATTCCAGTAGTAAGCGGAGCCAAAGTTGTCCACCACATCTGCATGGTGGACGCTTAGATACCGAGGTGTCTCTCTGTGAATTGGCCAAACGATCCGTCCCGAATCTCCGCTCAGGTGCCAGCCAGTCAGCGTGCTCTCCTGCGCAACAGTCATTCAAAAAAAAGACGGACAAGGTTCATTATGAAGTTTTTCTAATTCGGTGATTCCCCAACTGTTGCGCTGCAGCTCATCACTGTGCTGTGACAGATCTGAAATTTACTCATTTACTATCAAAAAAAAAATGTTTTTTTGTCTGGTGGTTTGCTGTGAGATTTTTCTAAATGTTGGGAAATACTGCTCTAATTCATTAAAAGAAAAGAAAAAAACCTGAACGCGGTAGAACACACAACCTCCTCTGATGAGCAACACTTAAACATGTGCTAAATTTAACACATTCATGAGATACCCACTTGCTGGTTGTACTCGAATGCGTGTTATAATTAAGAAATGAATTCGAGATGATGATGACGCCTTCTTACATGAAGTGTTTCTAAGTGGCAACGCAATAACTTTTTTTTTTTGCCATTCGTTTTTTTTATTGAACTCAAATTATTTTTAAAAAGTCTGCACATCTGTCACATGTCAGCCTGTCAGTTTGTGTGTGTGAGGAACACCTCAGACACACATCTGTCATGCAATTAACCTGACCTTGGTTTACCCTTTTGAACACATGGGCAAACACACACACACACACACACACACACACACACACACACACACACACA
>NW_017805505.1:61815-70793 GCF_001891065.2 Hippocampus comes
CACACACACACACACACACACACACACAATCAGTGTCTAAATCAAAGCTGTCATTCTGTCAACGTCCCCTCGTCCCATCCCCCTACCTGTCAGTCAAAAACTGTTTTCCTCTTTTCGCCTCTCATTTCATCTTCCGCCACATCTTCTTTTCTCCGATTGCCTCTTTCCTCATTTCTCTTCTCACTTAGGCACTCTTCCTCAAGTTACTCTGTCTCATATTTTGCTTTAAAAACATGGCTTAATAACAAAATGTAGACCCCTGTCATCCAATACCTGGATGAATGTTGATCAGGTCTATTCCTCTGCTGGCCGTAATCAATTATGTGGTACCCCATTTGCATTCAACTTGTTTTTCTTTTTAGTTTTCATAATTAATGAGGTAACTTTAGTGCCCAAAACATGCAGTGACCCGGGGTGAATGGCCTGCAAAACGGGTCCATGCCTTCCTCCAGTTCCTCTCTCTTCCTTTATGTTCCCATCTGGCTTTTCCACTGTAATAATAACCTCACTTATCTTACTTAGCAGCTGTCTGTGTCTGCACTTGGATCCTACAAAGACTGAACTGCGGTTAAATACCCGCGGCGGATTCCTCCGCCGCCTCCGCGGCATTGAACAATGTTTGCTTGTGAAAGCCAGAATGGCAGATAATCCTAATCATAGTTTGTGTGCCATTTCTTACATTCTGATAAACCCACGTGGAGGCAGAGCACTGGGTCGCGACGCCCATGCAAGAGCATTTCTCGCAGCCACGAGGATTGTTGCGCTGGAGATTGTAGAAACCGAGCTTGCAGCGCCCGCAATTCTCTCCTTCCACATTTTCCTGTTGAGAAAATAGAGACAAAAAGGACAAAAAAAAAAAAAGCCTTGTGAGCAGGAAGAAAAATATTTAGGAAATGGCCTACAAATGCGATTCAACATACAGATATGTTCCATCATGTGAGTGACTCACTGTGGTGAGCCCTGATTGGACGTAATGAATGCAGCATGTAAAACTACACTATCAGTTCAATTGCCCCCTCCCCACCCAAAAAAAAAATTGGTGACGCTCTAAATATTGTCCATCATTAATTATCTATATTGTGAATTACTAAATACACTTCAAAGTTGAAAAATGTATGGGCAAAATGACCTCACCCTTTCCTCCAATTGGTAAGCTACAAACAGAAAAGAAATGACATCCTACTTTTCTCCCACTACTTTTTTATGCTTCCGCTGTATCTAACAGAAAGGAAAAAAAAAAGACGGGCCATAATGGAGAGTCGTGATAGTTCTTCTTTGTGTGTTTGTTTGACCTTGCACACGCAGGGTGAAGTACACGGGTCACTGTTGCCGCTTCCGTCGATGCTGCAGTTACACGGCTGACAGTCTGGGTAGCCCATGTAACCAATGGCACACCTAAAGACAAATGGATTTAATAATACAAAAGAGGAAGGTGATGAGTATGGGGGGAAAAAAATGATTCCATAAACAGTAGCTCGCAAGGTCAATTCTCCTGATAGTAACCCCCACCCCACCCCACCCCACTCAAAGTGGAACTGTTACAAGACTTCAGGTCTAAAACAAACGGCTGACCTTGCAAAGCAGGTAAGCATGCATGCGCGTGTCACACGCATCTCAGAGGAAAGATTCCACCTCATTAACTGCCAACAGAGACTTGGCCATTAAAAATGAGTTGACTGCGCGGCTTATTTTACTGGCCTTAATTGTTGGACGAAAGGTTTATAGGAAGATTATCTGACTTAAGGAGATGGAATGAATTTAACTCATTCGGCCTCGGAGTTGGCATCACCGTCGGAGTAAAATGACAATACGATAAGCAGTTGCACAAACGAGCCGATGGAAGACTGTGCTGAAGTAAATTAAAAATCAAATGCGGCTTTTATTTGGTAAGCTTCAAAGGTCATCTCAAGTACAGCATATTGGTCAATCGTTACAAGTTTTCATGAAAACTGTGAGGGCAATTTTCAAACACTAATTGGAGCGGACAACAGCTGAAAGGTTCAGCTCACCCGTCACAATCTGTGCGTGTGTGTATTTGTGCGCGCGTTACCTGTCACATCGCAGGCCGCCAAACCCATCCTTACAGCGGCATGACCCTGGTGGCTGAGCTGTCAATCAAACACACACAGACGCACGCACATGAGCACACGCGCATTTTTAAAAACAGGCGTGCAAGGGCGAAGAGTTGCGCGTTCTCTGTTGTATCTGCGTCTTCAAAAAAGAAACATCTTATTTGCGGAACGGGGTCTATAGAGATTTTTATGCATGTATGTAAATCGCTATTTCTCATTTTAATTGTGAATTGGGAATTTCTCCATTGCGAGACTAATAAAGGTTTTCTTATCTTATCTTAAGTGTGCACAAGCAATAGCATCCATGGACTGAGAAAACTACAAACCCCTTTTTTAATCTGCATTATTCTATCATATGGAAACAATTAGGTATTTTTTGCATACAAGGCGTCGCCCGGCTTGAGTCTTCAACACAGGTTTGGCCGTTAGAACCATGCGGGTCACATGAGCAAGGGGTGCAGGGGTTCTCATCCTCAGCGTTCACCTTGACAAAAAAAAAAAGAGACCAAAAGTCAGTATTTCCTCAATGACTCTGACTACCCGAATGTTGGATTCCACGAGACGCAACCTACCCCCGCAGGTCTGTAGTAGCCGGTAACACAGCTCTGACAGTTGATGCCATCTGTGTTGTCACGGCATGAAATACACACACCACCCCCTCGGTATTGGCCGTGGACGTCCAGGCTGAGCGATCGGTCTGCTACAGTCTGATTAAAGTAGCATTCATCAGCCTTCCCGTGGCAGTTGCACTCTAAAAGCAAGGACAGAGAAGAGGGTTGGAAATAGGACAATTGCTTACAAACTACTGAACTCCCCATCCTACGGTTTGCCTGTCAACAATTCACGTGATTTATAGTCATCAACCCCCGGTTGGGGGGTTAACGGCCGCATCGTCGAGGCCCCATGTAACCGAGGGTAAACTGTGTAAAAATGATGCGCGCTGTCAATGATTGGGGCCTTTTGTTTATAATGATTTCATCAACGTGAATGTGTTCACAGCTCGTTCTCATTTAAATAAGAAAACGGTTATGTTTTATGGCCGTCTAAGTAGATAACAGTTAGCGCTTCGTGTTCTCCCTGTGACAAACGTCATTAAGTCAAATATTTCCTGCCTCTATTCCTGTAAATTTACAAGCAAATGTGCAGATTAAGAAGCAGAGAATGCTTGTATTTGCGTGTGTGTCTTTTCCGGGTACGTACAATGAAATGCTAACTGATTCTCATTTTACTGCTGCGTGATCCTAAGCGTGTCGTTTCACCCATTCGCAATGATTTTAAATAAACGTTGTTATTATAAAAGTCTCTGGAATGTGCCCTGTTAGGGCACATTTTAAATGATTTTCATTTTCCTACCTCGCTGAAATAATAAATATGCATTGCATTACAACTTACTCTCACAAACATGTCGAGTGACAAAGGTTCCTGCCATCCAGGCTTGTTGGTGGTAACCGGGGCAACATTGATCGCAGCTCTCGCCGCATGTGTTGTGTTCACATTCGCAGCTGAACTTCTGCATGAAAACACAGATATGAAGTTATGTGTTCATCAAACGTCCAATGAACCATCTGTGAATTTCAAAGAAGTGTCTGGAATTTATGAAATGGCTCAGAATGCCAGAATATGATGCCTTCCATATCTGAAAGTCCAAATAGGCCAAATACGGTAAACAGAACAGCAAGCAACAAATAACTTAAAAATACCACTGACGTCATATTACTACATATTTTTTCAGCACAAATAAATCCAATGAATATGTGGAATTTGATTGCGAAAATCTCAGCATCAAGTATCTTTATCCAAAACCTCATCGTGAATGAAATGCGGCTTCACGCGGCTCAACCACAGTCAACTGAATGTTCAGATAGACGGCTGCGAAAGGTAATTACCGGAATTTGTAAGTAGTCTATCAAACAAGAATGTATCAACAAGGGAGCGCAATAAAAAAAAAAAAAATCTTGTTTCCCTTCCCACATTATCAGCTGGTAACAAATGGATTCACAGCCACCTCCCTGAGAGGAAAGACATCAGAACACAGTTGGAGCACAATACGCCAATGGAAGACATCTGCCAATTTGGAGGCCTAGTAATTCAATTTTGTACTTTCTGTAAATTGGTTGATGAGGAGAGGTTGCCAGATTGAACCGAGTACAATTGCGCATCATGGGCCAAGTTTGGTTATTTTGGCATGAGTCGATTCCGCCCCACATCCCTCACCCCACACACACACTTTTATCGGAGACAAAACGCTGCGGCTCTTGGCTTCGGGCGGCTCTTGTGCTCAGCACGCATCCTAACAGATGTTCTGTGGACAATCAGCAACAAATCAGCTGACAGGTCTCCATCGTATCTGCCCTCTTAACATCTGCTCAGGACTGAACAGCATTTATGGGTGACCGTGTAGAAGACGTAAATGTACTGCAAAAACGTCCGTCAAGCTATATTGACTCTCTATTAAATCACATTATTTGATTATGTTTTGTTTCGTCTTTTTATTTTTTTTCTATGTTTATGTTCACATTTTTTCTTAAAGGAACGAAACAAGAATATTGTCTGTATTGATTTTTTTGCCACAGTGGAGGCTAAACATGTTGACTGATATATTATTCATGGCAGCCATCAGACACCAAATCAACAAACGATAGTTTGGAAATCTTTTCCAAACCTGAGAGTCTGTCAGATATTATGCATATTGAGGATGATGTTTTGTAAAGCCTTTAATTCGGCTCAGGACCACATTCGGTATTCCAGATGAACCGCATGATTCCTCCATTGCCAAAGAGAAAATAAATACTGAAATATGGGCCATTGATGGTGTAGTGTTTTAGGTAGCTGCGATTCCAGCAGAAGACACGGGAGCAAGTTCAACTCAAATAGATGATGGGATGATAAACCATAAAATATAGGCTATTAAAATAATATAACACACCCTATAAGGATAATTAAATACAGTACTTACTATTTAAATATTCTCTAACTGTACTGTGTGTAGCGATAGTTAAGGAAATTTATGCAGTCCATTTTATGTATAAATTAATCATAACTAACTACGGACCAACCCCATAATAATTTGAATATCTGCATATATTTTTTTTTCTCCTTAGTCTTGGGGGTACATACATTTTCTCTAATGTGAGATTGTGGTGGTAAGATCAGTAAAGAACGAAAAAAACAACCGGCACTCCTGAAGCGAATGACATCGGATGAATTCAATGACATCATTAGCTTGCGAGAGAGTCACACAATTGTCACATCCAGGGTAAGGCTCGTTTCACCCCGAGGACACGCGCAGGACGAGAGGGCCGCAAAGGTGTGAGGGGAAAATGCGCGAGAGATCAGGTGTCTGCGATCAAACGCTCGACTGTTTGAACTGACGTGCCAGACAACACCTGTGTCCCCTGTAGGAAAAAGTTTGATATCAAGGTGGCACATAAAAACCTTCAAGCCTGAGGCGACTTGATATATATGTTTTTTTTTTCTTCACGTTATGATAAGAAAGTATGTTGTCTTGAAATGTGAAGGAGTTTCGTGCTTTACCTTGGTGAAACTGTTGAGTGGACAAGCCTTTGCGTGACCATAACAGATGCACATCCCTCCCACTGAAATATCCTTAATGGAATAGTAGTACTGAGGAGAAACAACAGGAGAGCATTCATGAGTGTGTTGACATTTGCTGACACAGTGATGACATTCACCGACAAACAAAAAAAACCTTGAAGTAGCACCCTTAATAGCAAAATAATTATCTTGGTGAGTCATTCTAAGCCACTTTGGTGCTTTATAGTATTTGCGGCGCAACCGAGACAACCTTTCAAATTGTGTTTAGCATTGAGATTCATTGACTTGACCTTTCACTCCCCCCCTAAAGAATTGGAACAGGGAGGTACAATTCTTTTATTTTTGCTGTTGATTGAAACGTGACGATTGATCAATAGTTCATCTTTTATTTCAGGTACAGCGGCTCGTTTTTCGCCACTCATAAGTAGCCTTCTGGTTTTCATGTTGGCCACACATTAATACATTGGAGGAATAAACAAACTTTTCCAGGGCCCAATAATAAGATATGTTGAATGGCTTAAAATTTTTAAACTTAAAATCCCTTTCCACACTGACAGATAAAGTATGTGTCCATACGACTAGGATTAAAAAAAAAAAACCATATATAATAATAATAAATAAGCTTCACCCGTCTCGTCACGATGGGATCGATGTCTCTGGGGTCATGAAGTGTTAGCGTCATGAGGTCTGCATTGAGCGTTCGGATCCTCTGAAACACCAGCCTGATGTAGCGGGCAGAGGTGAAGTTCAGCAGGGTCGGGGATGGGTCATCTGCACTTGGACGCCCATTGATTAAAGACGTGTGGATCTATACGAGGGAAAGATGGATAAATCGTGACATGGGACGACCGAATGAAACAGAAGGCAAACATCGAGTCTTTTCGAGTGACGGAGAGTGGCAGAGGTCAGAGGCGTCACGGGTAACAGATTGGTCGGCGGGGGAAAGGACAGCCACATCAAAACACACCTTCACAAATATGCGTCGACTCGACTGGATGTTAATATCCCATGTTTGGTCAAAAATAGAACGCCCTGCTACTTGGGTCAATTTGAACTCACTTTCTGGATTGTTTTGTACAAAACAACCAAATTATTTCGTACTTGGGTCAATTCGACCCAGCCTTTTGCATAGTTTTGGATAAAACAACCACATTTTTTTCATACTTGGGTCAGTCGCAAGAAAACATGTTAGAGTTGAGTACGTTTGACACTTGTTTGACTGCTAAGAATGTGGAGAAAACCGAGGAGCATTTATCTGGTACCACTCTGGGACATAATGTCACACATGTATAGTATAAACATGGACTGACTGCATTGATGTCCGGTTAGAGCAATGTAAGCAAGCAGCCACACAGTGAGAGAGAGGAGAACTTCTGTCAGCCGTCTCACAAATGTGGCCAAAAGCAACATTTGGCATGTGCCAAAAAGTCGTCAATTGTGCCAAAAGTGTGTTGAGGAGAGGAGGAGAATACTGGATGGGTGCAAGACGCACGCTTGGAAGTAACGAAGGCGATGGCTGTGTAGGTGTGAATGTGTTATGAGTGACACTGCGAATGCATGTGTGTGTGTGTGTGTGTGTGAGAGAAAGACACATCGCCTCTGACTCATTATAGTTGCACTGCGATCAGACAGCTAGGGAACTGTCAACCACAAGCGCGCATGCACACACACACGGCACATTCAGACTCCTCCGTTACTTGCAGCTCTTGACATCTCCTCGCTCACACCCCCTCCGGTGCGCTCCCCACAGGACACACACGCGCACACAAACATACACAGGACAAACACACTCGAAAAAAAAAAAAAGACAAACATTCACCCTCATGGGGAAAATGTGCACACATATCCAGACGGGCGACTACAATTAGAGGCCTATGTTGGAAATGGAAATGTAGCCCATTGTGTGTCCTGATGCCTTCGGTTCATTAATGTCACTTAAGACCGCTACGCCACTTTTAGCATCCACACATAATTGTAGCAAGACAATGCATGCATGTTTTTGGAACGTGGGAGGAAACCGCAACACCCGGACAAAAGCCACGCAGGCACGGGGAGAACATGCAAACTCCGCACAGGAAAGCCGGAGCCGGAATGAAGCCGCCCATAATGACTTCACTAAAGTAAAAATCTATTGTTGCCTGAAATGATTATGGTTTTAATGATCACTTAAGAAAAAACAAAAATCATGTTTTGAATGTCCTCTGCTATCAGAGAAAAAAAACAGAAACAACACACCAATTACTTTTCATTAAACATAATCTATTTGTGAGTCTGCGCACTGAACACGGAGACACAAATCTTTAGCAAAAAAAAAACAAAACTAAACTACACATCAATAACGCAGGCAATACAGTTAAACAAAACAGAACCACAATGGACTTAATGAGTAGGGCTCATCAAATGTGTTTTGAAGCAGTATTGTGGCCTCGTCACACAAAGAATGTGGTTCGATGCCCATTTGCTTCCACAAATCTTTCATCAATAACCTTGGTTAACAAAACTTCATTCCCTTAAGGTGATTACTATATTGGGCAATGTGCGCAACATAATAACTTGTAGCACAAGATTAAAAAAAAAAAAATTGATCGGAAAAATTACCTGTCCAGTCTTTTTTGAAGCTTTGAGGGCAAGACAAAGTCAATACAAAGCATCTACGGACATCAATGAACGTATCTGTCAGTAACCATATTGTGTTAATTCATGTTTACACCAAGAGATGCAGTTCAATTCAGCTCGCCATAATATGGTTTAAAACGGTCAACTCCCCGAAATGAAACACAGCTGAAGTGTTTTTCTATCAACCACTTCCACGCAATTGCACTTGGTTGGTACCGAACAGAGGCGCTGTGTGAAAAGTGCAATGTTTGACAATCGAGACACTCACTGCTCACTCTTTTTTACTTAAAAAAAAAAGTAATGTTACCTCTCCATTCTCCAAAGGATGGATCTTCGAATAGAAAGATGTGCAGATAACTTCATCGTCTTTGGTGTATGACGGAGGTCCTGTCCTTGGATTTATGTTGAATCTGGTCAGGCACTCCGTATCTGTGAGGGCGAAGAACTGCCACGGCTCATAGGTCTCGCCATCTATTGAACGCTCCAAAATCCAGTTTCCTGCAGAGAAGAGAGAGATATTTAAGCGGAGGGAACGCATCCGGAAATGCATGTTGACCAAAGTATGACCTACATTGTCATCACCTTCTATGATATGATATTTCATTGTATTCCCAAGGCAATTAAGGTCCATGCTGAACTAATTTGTGTCTGAACAGCAATCATTTTCTTTACAGACTGCAGCCTGAAGCGTTTTTTTGGGGGGGGGGGGGGGGGGCCTCAAACCACCACTTCTCC
>NW_017805505.1:76312-93204 GCF_001891065.2 Hippocampus comes
TTTTTTTTTTCTTCACGTTATGATAAGAAAGTATGTTGTCTTGAAATGTGAAGGAGTTTCGTGCTTTACCTTGGTGAAACTGTTGAGTGGACAAGCCTTTGCGTGACCATAACAGATGCACATCCCTCCCACTGAAATATCCTTAATGGAATAGTAGTACTGAGGAGAAACAACAGGAGAGCATTCATGAGTGTGTTGACATTTGCTGACACAGTGATGACATTCACCGACAAACAAAAAAAACCTTGAAGTAGCACCCTTAATAGCAAAATAATTATCTTGGTGAGTCATTCTAAGCCACTTTGGTGCTTTATAGTATTTGCGGCGCAACCGAGACAACCTTTCAAATTGTGTTTAGCATTGAGATTCATTGACTTGACCTTTCACTCCCCCCCTAAAGAATTGGAACAGGGAGGTACAATTCTTTTATTTTTGCTGTTGATTGAAACGTGACGATTGATCAATAGTTCATCTTTTATTTCAGGTACAGCGGCTCGTTTTTCGCCACTCATAAGTAGCCTTCTGGTTTTCATGTTGGCCACACATTAATACATTGGAGGAATAAACAAACTTTTCCAGGGCCCAATAATAAGATATGTTGAATGGCTTAAAATTTTTTAAACTTAAAATCCCTTTCCACACTGACAGATAAAGTATGTGTCCATACGACTAGGATTAAAAAAAAAAAACCATATATAATAATAATAAATAAGCTTCACCCGTCTCGTCACGATGGGATCGATGTCTCTGGGGTCATGAAGTGTTAGCGTCATGAGGTCTGCATTGAGCGTTCGGATCCTCTGAAACACCAGCCTGATGTAGCGGGCAGAGGTGAAGTTCAGCAGGGTCGGGGATGGGTCATCTGCACTTGGACGCCCATTGATTAAAGACGTGTGGATCTATACGAGGGAAAGATGGATAAATCGTGACATGGGACGACCGAATGAAACAGAAGGCAAACATCGAGTCTTTTCGAGTGACGGAGAGTGGCAGAGGTCAGAGGCGTCACGGGTAACAGATTGGTCGGCGGGGGAAAGGACAGCCACATCAAAACACACCTTCACAAATATGCGTCGACTCGACTGGATGTTAATATCCCATGTTTGGTCAAAAATAGAACGCCCTGCTACTTGGGTCAATTTGAACTCACTTTCTGGATTGTTTTGTACAAAACAACCAAATTATTTCGTACTTGGGTCAATTCGACCCAGCCTTTTGCATAGTTTTGGATAAAACAACCACATTTTTTTCATACTTGGGTCAGTCGCAAGAAAACATGTTAGAGTTGAGTACGTTTGACACTTGTTTGACTGCTAAGAATGTGGAGAAAACCGAGGAGCATTTATCTGGTAGCACTCTGGGACATAATGTCACACATGTATAGTATAAACATGGACTGACTGCATTGATGTCCGGTTAGAGCAATGTAAGCAAGCAGCCACACAGTGAGAGAGAGGAGAACTTCTGTCAGCCGTCTCACAAATGTGGCCAAAAGCAACATTTGGCATGTGCCAAAAAGTCGTCAATTGTGCCAAAAGTGTGTTGAGGAGAGGAGGAGAATACTGGATGGGTGCAAGACGCACGCTTGGAAGTAACGAAGGCGATGGCTGTGTAGGTGTGAATGTGTTATGAGTGACACTGCGAATGCATGTGTGTGTGTGTGTGTGTGTGAGAGAAAGACACATCGCCTCTGACTCATTATAGTTGCACTGCGATCAGACAGCTAGGGAACTGTCAACCACAAGCGCGCATGCACACACACACGGCACATTCAGACTCCTCCGTTACTTGCAGCTCTTGACATCTCCTCGCTCACACCCCCTCCGGTGCGCTCCCCACAGGACACACACGCGCACACAAACATACACAGGACAAACACACTCGAAAAAAAAAAAAAGACAAACATTCACACTCATGGGGAAAATGTGCACACATATCCAGACGGGCGACTACAATTAGAGGCCTATGTTGGAAATGGAAATGTAGCCCATTGTGTGTCCTGATGCCTTCGGTTCATTAATGTCACTTAAGACCGCTACGCCACTTTTAGCATCCACACATAATTGTAGCAAGACAATGCATGCATGTTTTTGGAACGTGGGAGGAAACCGCAACACCCGGACAAAAGCCACGCAGGCACGGGGAGAACATGCAAACTCCGCACAGGAAAGCCGGAGCCGGAATGAAGCCGCCCATAATGACTTCACTAAAGTAAAAATCTATTGTTGCCTGAAATGATTATGGTTTTAATGATCACTTAAGAAAAAACAAAAATCATGTTTTGAATGTCCTCTGCTATCAGAGAAAAAAAACAGAAACAACACACCAATTACTTTTCATTAAACATAATCTATTTGTGAGTCTGCGCACTGAACACGGAGACACAAATCTTTAGCAAAAAAAAAACAAAACTAAACTACACATCAATAACGCAGGCAATACAGTTAAACAAAACAGAACCACAATGGACTTAATGAGTAGGGCTCATCAAATGTGTTTTGAAGCAGTATTGTGGCCTCGTCACACAAAGAATGTGGTTCGATGCCCATTTGCTTCCACAAATCTTTCATCAATAACCTTGGTTAACAAAACTTCATTCCCTTAAGGTGATTACTATATTGGGCAATGTGCGCAACATAATAACTTGTAGCACAAGATTAAAAAAAAAAAAATTGATCGGAAAAATTACCTGTCCAGTCTTTTTTGAAGCTTTGAGGGCAAGACAAAGTCAATACAAAGCATCTACGGACATCAATGAACGTATCTGTCAGTAACCATATTGTGTTAATTCATGTTTACACCAAGAGATGCAGTTCAATTCAGCTCGCCATAATATGGTTTAAAACGGTCAACTCCCCGAAATGAAACACAGCTGAAGTGTTTTTCTATCAACCACTTCCACGCAATTGCACTTGGTTGGTACCGAACAGAGGCGCTGTGTGAAAAGTGCAATGTTTGACAATCGAGACACTCACTGCTCACTCTTTTTTACTTAAAAAAAAAAGTAATGTTACCTCTCCATTCTCCAAAGGATGGATCTTCGAATAGAAAGATGTGCAGATAACTTCATCGTCTTTGGTGTATGACGGAGGTCCTGTCCTTGGATTTATGTTGAATCTGGTCAGGCACTCCGTATCTGTGAGGGCGAAGAACTGCCACGGCTCATAGGTCTCGCCATCTATTGAACGCTCCAAAATCCAGTTTCCTGCAGAGAAGAGAGAGATATTTAAGCGGAGGGAACGCATCCGGAAATGCATGTTGACCAAAGTATGACCTACATTGTCATCACCTTCTATGATATGATATTTCATTGTATTCCCAAGGCAATTAAGGTCCATGCTGAACTAATTTGTGTCTGAACAGCAATCATTTTCTTTACAGACTGCAGCCTGAAGCGTTTTTTTGGGGGGGGGGGGTGGACCTCAATCCCATCATTCTCCATAATCTGACTTAATTATTCGTGGAAAAAGACCAAAAATGCATTGTTCATTTTTCTGAAATGTTTTCCTGTGCTTCTTATGGAGCTTCTTGGATACTGTATGTGCTCCAGATTGCGTGCCAAAAATCAAAGTAATGTGGCGGGCTGCTTCAATACTAATGATGTAGTGAAAACGCTTACCCGGGCGAGGCGAGTTGGCAGCTTTAATGATCACGTAGGCTATCTGGAAAATCTGACAACATAAAGAAGAAGAATGAGTGAAACTGGTTTGAACACCACGTTTTGTTTACATCCAGATGATGATGACTACAGGTTTATCTCACTTCAGAAAGTGTCGAGAAGCCAGACCACCAATCCATGGCATTTCGATGCTACAAAAACTCTTTCAGTTAAGAGGATAATCATTTTTTTAAGGACCACTGGTGTTGGAGGGGCTTTCTTGGATGAGAAAGTTGGACGTTGCTTTCGAGACCGGAAGGTTCCAGTTTGGATCCCCCTAATCCTATTAAAGTATCATTGTGCAAAATAAAGAAGTTCACACTGATCATTTCAATGAAAACTTTGGTATGTTAAAGGACCAAAAAGGACTTCTAGAACGGCATCTCTAAAACTGCTCATTCGATTTTGTAAACACCATCAAGTAGGGTAATAGACAAGAATCCAAACTCAAGTCAATGCGAGTCTCATCTTTTGATGTGGGCAGCCGTGTCACCCCATTGCAGTGATCCAAGCAGCCACTGCCTTTGTCTGTGTGTAAGCGAGAAGAGAACGTTGCAGAGTAAGCCGATCGCAGTTACCCGTAGCCACGACAAAAGAATGACTTTCACGTGTATTCACATCAAATAGAACAATCGAGTGTGTAGCAAAGCATATGCCGCGCTTGGGTCAGACAAGATTCGGGGGGGAAAGGAGTCACACTTTAATCAAATAATCAAGGCATTATGGTAAGTCATAACTGGGATGAGTTTCCTGTGCAAGAATTTGAGGCCTGACCCTCCATCAGGACAAACATGTTTAGAGCCAACGAGAACAGAACATTGTCTGATAGCCAGGCCCTCTGCGCTAACATCAGTGACCGGGGACCTAAAAAAATGTTCTCTTGGATGAATAGGGAAAAAAAAAGGCATTGATACTCTATCTTGTACAATGTTTTCCCAGAGTACAGAGAACCGCAAAGAAAGACCACGTTTTTCAACAATTTTCATTACACTTACATACAGGCGGCTTGAAAAGACATAATGGGTGGATATTTGTATGACATTTGCTACACATAGACAGCAAAAGTCTTCTGGTTAAAGCACAAATAAGTACTCATCAAGGACGATGGACTCTTTATACAAGCAAAAATGGCGCATCAGATCCAAATGAAGACTTTGAAAGGTTTGTTTTGCTTCTCCAGCTGACCGTTTGAGGCCTGCGTCCAGTGGATTTGGGTCGCCTGCCATAAAACGGGACTGGAATTCATGTTGTCTCCAGGATCTTTTGGACAAACAATTGGGGAGGAACAGCTGGTGGTGCTACAATGTTTGTTGGCTTGTAAAACTGGAAACCTACGAAAAATGTGACTTGGAAATGAACCGTTCAAAAGACCGAAAGCGAAGGCGTGAGAGTTAATTAGGAGAATGACAACAGTCATATCAGTGAAGTGAGTTGTAGGATGCGAACATTAAAAACAAGAGACAAGCTGACAGGTGCATATGCCACAAGACAGCAGCCTAAAAATTTACTGTCACTGGAAATGTGTTAACATCTCACTGGACTCACCAAGTGTTTTTTGGCCCCCTTCTTAATCGTGTGACACATCCAATGTTTGTACTCGCCAAACTTAGTAGCAGATATTCACTGCGGAGTTGTGTTGCTACCCTGTTTATGCGCATTTTGAATGCTGCAGTGCTATGCAGAACAGTGTATAGAAAAAGCATATTCAAATAGGACTCTGTATGAAAAGAAAATAAAGAAATACGAAACGGAAACTGTTTTTATTAGTGTTTTCCACGTCTGCTTTAGTAATGAAGAGCCTGCAGAAGAGCAAGACAGAGAGAGATCGATGCCTCTGGATAAAACATTACAAAAGGGAAATGTTCCGTGAACGTATGCGGTTGTGTGTGCCGTGCATACACTTAAAGGCATATTTAGAAAAAAAAAAAAAAGGCGAGCTCGGTCGATATTTTTGGCCTTAAGCTTTGAAATCGTCTTGCTCAGGACAACAGATGCTGCAATCTCTCGCACTTTTTTGCATTGGCCTGAGCTGCTGCAACATGCTCCCCATAAAGTTTCATGCTTTTGATGCAACCCTCAATTTTAGTCAAAGTCCCTGTGGAGGAAAAACAACACTTAATATGTTTTATACATTCAAAGATATCATTTTGCGTGCAAGGGTTTGTGCTTATGGTCTTCAGGAAACGTCGATATTAAAAGTGCTTTGACGGACAGCTGCTGTCAGGTTCCCAATCGCTCTGAAAGCTTCTGCTCCCGCCTCCCCGAATCAGTGCGGCCTATGTATCATTAGGCCACATTCATCAAGCTGTCCATGTATAATTTCTATAATAACGGCAATTTACCTGAATTGTGAAATGGCCCGCATATACTATATATCCATATGCTAATGCTACACTGTCAAAGAAAGAGTCATGCCTTGCTGCACCACGCTTGAAGCAAAGTCTTATAAAAGCACAAGTAAGGTTGTCGTCAAATTTGTTTTCACAGTGCTCAATCTCAACATTTTTACAAATAAATGACCAGTCTCAAGTGGTGATAAATGGCTTGCACTCTTTGATGATGCAATGTTTAGGGCTCAACATTCTGTCGCTTTCCTGAAAACTGAGACAAAAAAAAGGGTCTTATTCCTACTTATGCCCTGTGTTGGCAGGCAAAATTCACGAGGCAAGATTGGTACTGCCCCAAAAGTCAATTTCCCTTTAGATATGATGTCAGAAACATCGCTTGCATTTATCACGAACAATATTTTAATTAACATTTTACAAGCGCTACCCGAGTTCAAAACAAGCTGTACACAATATTAAATGTGGGTATCACACAGCCATCTAAATTAACAACATCCGGCGCACATTTGCCAGCGACGCTCCAGGAGCAAGGTCTCAAGCATCGCTCGTTACTCTCGAAAAGATGTCATTCGAAAAAATAAGAGTGCTGGACCGTCAGGAGGTGGTCGCCAAGAAAGAATGTCTCTCGCATTAAAAAGCTTTTAAAGAATGTGTGCACGGCAAATGGAGCAAGATGATGATTGTCGTCAACTGCCAAGCCCGCAGTCAACTGTTATAATCAATTTTCAATCAGTTCTCTGTGGCGCTCTATGGAAGCTTGACTGGGACAAAGGAGGAGACGAAGGGTCACTGCACAGGATGGGTCGCCAACTGGGAGCCCCCGTGACCTGATTTTAGAACCCGTGTCAGCTGTTTTGAAGATAACCCGAACGGGATGAATCTTGCGGTATCAAAGCGAGGTTGAGCAGTGCCCATATATATAAAAGCAGTATCGTGAAAGTGTACAAGTGCTCGTTTGCTACCTGTTTCAAGTCCAGCGTGATAGTCACATAGTGGTATTCCATTCCATTCTTGATGGAGGGACTTTGCCACCAACGGTTCGTCCCGTCGATAGCGTATTCGATGGGGTGACGCTCTGTCGATAGAGAGACATGGCAGTCATCCTCCACAAATTTCCTTTGAACCATTTCAAGTCACATCTACGGTGATGAATTAGTGACCAATTTTATCGTCAGCGACATTTTACACTTTGAAAGTGCGTGTGTGAGTGAGACTCTTTCTTACCAAATGGTTTCGCACTGTTCTGATTGCAGATTCGACATTGTGCGTTTGTGACAGGCTGACCTGGTACATGTTCTACTAGTTTACAGAACATCTCTGGACCAGATAGACCACATGTAGCGTTGGTTGTAATATCTGCCATGGATGCCAAGTTCAAAACCGCCGGGAATAAACCTGGGATTTAAAAAAAAAAAAGAGAAAGAGAAAATTACAGTTCATACGACAAGCGAGGAATCGTGACAGGTACTGAAAACAAAGCATAATGTGAGTAGAAGAATTTCCCCGGAAAACAATAGAGTTGCATACTTGTTTTTTTTAAACTCCAACTAAGCATAAATCACTTCATTCAAAATAAGCAAATACCAGAATTAAGTTCACTCCTAAACATGTGACAGTCAGGCAAACAACAGACACACGCACGTTACATGACAACCATGGAAGAGCAAATATCCGAGTCTGGTCTGAACAGGCCAAGTCATATTTAAACAGGTGCGATGATATGAAAACATCAAGACAGACACAGAAATGAAGTCCAGTCGTAAACCGGGGGAACGTGTGAACCGCGAGTGGAGGAAAGGGCTGCGAGTGTCTGTGTGTGTCCAGATGCGCACAGCTGTTGCAGCAGATGTCGACACTGTTGAGCTGTGAAGAACATTCGAGACGTCCAAATGATCGCTTCTAAATGTACATATTCTCACACATAAATCGTTCTCCATATAGCTCCGTTGTGCTGTTGCTGATGTCAAATATGAAAGAACAACAATCGATAATGACCGGGGGGTCTAAAAATATAACTCGAGTACGTGTGACTATTCCCATTCATCCATTTCAATTTCATTCTCAGCGAATTGAATCGATCGCATCTGGACGGCTGCGGTGTGCTTCGAAGACATTTTGTCATCAATTATTTTAACGGCCTTTAAAATCTGTTTGATCTAGTCAGTGCATCTTTTTTTTTTTTTTTAACTTGTCAGTTCATGACCAAAGATGCTGCATAATAGAATTTTTACACAAACAAAGGATACCATGGAGGCAGCAGAGAGAGCCTCTAGATGGTTCTGGATCGAGAGGAGCGATTTGGGATCCAATGCTACTTGGACACAAACCGGGGTCTGATCAACCCTGGCCGGCTCATCTGAGGGAAGGGGGTACAATGTTGGAAGACCCGAATGCCCAGATGATCTCAGGCACATCACCGATGATGTGTCCCAGTGCATCCTGGGATGTATCTTATCATCGTTGCAGAATGAAAACAACGCAGGGCAAAATTAGGATATTTTCAATCAACTATTCTGAAAGATTCTTCTGGGTTTCCGTCTGCAGTGGCTGCCTTGTAAAACTGGAAACCTACGAAAAATGTGACTTGGAAATGAACCGTTCAAAAGACCGAAAGCGAAGGCGTGAGAGTTAATTAGGAGAATGACAACAGTCATATCAGTGAAGTGAGTTGTAGGATGCGAACATTAAAAACAAGAGACAAGCTGACAGGTGCATATGCCACAAGACAGCAGCCTAAAAATTTACTGTCACTGGAAATGTGTTAACATCTCACTGGACTCACCAAGTGTTTTTTGGCCCCCTTCTTAATCGTGTGACACATCCAATGTTTGTACTCGCCAAACTTAGTAGCAGATATTCACTGCGGAGTTGTGTTGCTACCCTGTTTATGCGCATTTTGAATGCTGCAGTACTATGCAGAACAGTGTATAGAAAAAGCATATTCAAATAGGACTCTGTATGAAAAGAAAATAAAGAAATACGAAACGGAAACTGTTTTTATTAGTGTTTTCCACGTCTGCTTTAGTAATGAAGAGCCTGCAGAAGAGCAAGACAGAGAGAGATCGATGCCTCTGGATAAAACATTACAAAAGGGAAATGTTCCGTGAACGTATGCGGTTGTGTGTGCCGTGCATACACTTAAAGGCATATTTAGAAAAAAAAAAAAAAGGCGAGCTCGGTCGATATTTTTGGCCTTAAGCTTTGAAATCGTCTTGCTCAGGACAACAGATGCTGCAATCTCTCGCACTTTTTTGCATTGGCCTGAGCTGCTGCAACATGCTCCCCATAAAGTTTCATGCTTTTGATGCAACCCTCAATTTTAGTCAAAGTCCCTGTGGAGGAAAAACAACACTTAATATGTTTTATACATTCAAAGATATCATTTTGCGTGCAAGGGTTTGTGCTTATGGTCTTCAGGAAACGTCGATATTAAAAGTGCTTTGACGGACAGCTGCTGTCAGGTTCCCAATCGCTCTGAAAGCTTCTGCTCCCGCCTCCCCGAATCAGTGCGGCCTATGTATCATTAGGCCACATTCATCAAGCTGTCCATGTATAATTTCTATAATAACGGCAATTTACCTGAATTGTGAAATGGCCCGCATATACTATATATCCATATGCTAATGCTACACTGTCAAAGAAAGAGTCATGCCTTGCTGCACCACGCTTGAAGCAAAGTCTTATAAAAGCACAAGTAAGGTTGTCGTCAAATTTGTTTTCACAGTGCTCAATCTCAACATTTTTACAAATAAATGACCAGTCTCAAGTGGTGATAAATGGCTTGCACTCTTTGATGATGCAATGTTTAGGGCTCAACATTCTGTCGCTTTCCTGAAAACTGAGACAAAAAAAAGGGTCTTATTCCTACTTATGCCCTGTGTTGGCAGGCAAAATTCACGAGGCAAGATTGGTACTGCCCCAAAAGTCAATTTCCCTTTAGATATGATGTCAGAAACATCGCTTGCATTTATCACGAACAATATTTTAATTAACATTTTACAAGCGCTACCCGAGTTCAAAACAAGCTGTACACAATATTAAATGTGGGTATCACACAGCCATCTAAATTAACAACATCCGGCGCACATTTGCCAGCGACGCTCCAGGAGCAAGGTCTCAAGCATCGCTCGTTACTCTCGAAAAGATGTCATTCGAAAAAATAAGAGTGCTGGACCGTCAGGAGGTGGTCGCCAAGAAAGAATGTCTCTCGCATTAAAAAGCTTTTAAAGAATGTGTGCACGGCAAATGGAGCAAGATGATGATTGTCGTCAACTGCCAAGCCCGCAGTCAACTGTTATAATCAATTTTCAATCAGTTCTCTGTGGCGCTCTATGGAAGCTTGACTGGGACAAAGGAGGAGACGAAGGGTCACTGCACAGGATGGGTCGCCAACTGGGAGCCCCCGTGACCTGATTTTAGAACCCGTGTCAGCTGTTTTGAAGATAACCCGAACGGGATGAATCTTGCGGTATCAAAGCGAGGTTGAGCAGTGCCCATATATATAAAAGCAGTATCGTGAAAGTGTACAAGTGCTCGTTTGCTACCTGTTTCAAGTCCAGCGTGATAGTCACATAGTGGTATTCCATTCCATTCTTGATGGAGGGACTTTGCCACCAACGGTTCGTCCCGTCGATAGCGTATTCGATGGGGTGACGCTCTGTCGATAGAGAGACATGGCAGTCATCCTCCACAAATTTCCTTTGAACCATTTCAAGTCACATCTACGGTGATGAATTAGTGACCAATTTTATCGTCAGCGACATTTTACACTTTGAAAGTGCGTGTGTGAGTGAGACTCTTTCTTACCAAATGGTTTCGCACTGTTCTGATTGCAGATTCGACATTGTGCGTTTGTGACAGGCTGACCTGGTACATGTTCTACTAGTTTACAGAACATCTCTGGACCAGATAGACCACATGTAGCGTTGGTTGTAATATCTGCCATGGATGCCAAGTTCAAAACCGCCGGGAATAAACCTGGGATTTAAAAAAAAAAAAGAGAAAGAGAAAATTACAGTTCATACGACAAGCGAGGAATCGTGACAGGTACTGAAAACAAAGCATAATGTGAGTAGAAGAATTTCCCCGGAAAACAATAGAGTTGCATACTTGTTTTTTTTAAACTCCAACTAAGCATAAATCACTTCATTCAAAATAAGCAAATACCAGAATTAAGTTCACTCCTAAACATGTGACAGTCAGGCAAACAACAGACACACGCACGTTACATGACAACCATGGAAGAGCAAATATCCGGATTAAAAAAATAAAATAAAATAAATACATGGATGCTACAAACCTCGCTTTTGGTGATGTTCTTGGAGACTTCGATGCTGCATAATAGAATTTTTACACAAACAAAGGATACCATGGAGGCAGCAGAGAGAGCCTCTAGATGGTTCTGGATCGAGAGGAGCGATTTGGGATCCAATGCTACTTGGACACAAACCGGGGTCTGATCAACCCTGGCCGGCTCATCTGAGGGAAGGGGGTACAATGTTGGAAGACCCGAATGCCCAGATGATCTCAGGCACATCACCGATGATGTGTCCCAGTGCATCCTGGGATGTATCTTATCATCGTTGCAGAATGAAAACAACGCAGGGCAAAATTAGGATATTTTCAATCAACTATTCTGAAAGATTCTTCTGGGTTTCCGTCTGCAGTGGCTGCCATAGCAACCTGCTGTGAATGTTCCATTTTGCTTTCATGGGTAAAACTTGCCTCGGCTCCCTTTTCATGTTAAACAAAAAGGTGGCAAAACATTGGAGACGGGGATCGGATTTCAAACCCGGTGAATGTCAGGCACACAATGACATTTTGCCTTCAGGTTCTTCGCAAATCCTTCTTGTCTGCCTGCCCTAAAAAAAAAAAAAAAAATCAAAGAACCCCGGTGTCGCTTTATTACTTGTTTGGGTTGGGGAATCTTACCAGGGACCTGTTTGTTGGTTGAGCTGATTGCCAAGAAATAACTAAAAGCTTCTGACATTCTGACTCATGATACAATATCAAAATATGTTTTTCGTTAACATATTAAAGGCGATGGTATCATACTTTTACCTAGATCTGGGGGATTAGACGGGTCTGAAAGTATGCGTCTGCACAACTTTGCGGGGCTCAAGGAAGAATGATGATGTCACCGTAAAGGTTCATGACGTTTTTAAAAAAAAGTTCAAGTCAATCCATCTCCATGACGTCCGGTGACAGGCAGAACAATGAAATGCTCTTTCACCAGATGGCAGAGGGTGCAAAATTAATCTGTGTAACCACTTTTGCCACCCGCTTGCGCGGTGCAAAATATGTGCCTCGGCTCAAGAAAGCTTGGGGGGGGTGAGAGATTAGTGACTCACGCCACTTGATCAATACAGTCACTAAAACAAGACATTGGTCATGGAGATCAATCTACATTAAAGGAGAAAATGTCCCCACGGTTTCTTTATTACATTGTGCAAGGGAAGAGTGTTTGCCTTTTCTGTCAGGCGAGGAAATGAGTCTTCATATCGTGCGCATGCTGCCCGTATGCGTACGCGTGATGGATGTGTTATTGTTGAGTTTTGGGGCGAAGATGTAAGCGTGATGGAATCAAAAGGAGGTTGGAAAGGACGGGATCATCTCTCCGTGCACCTCCCTCTCCGTCTGCCCCTCCAAGCCTGTGCACTTCAGCGTTACAGGCCGGGGAAAAACACGGAGAGATTGATGAAGATGCCGGGATGGATGGAAGGATTCTCAGAGAACGATGGCGTTGTTGAAAAGGGTCAAGGCTGGGAGAGGAGTGAGGGATGAGACTACTATCGTCCTCGATACTCACACTGTATGGAGGATGCGAATTCATCTGCATGTAAAGTTGTGCGCGAGTATCAAGCCAGCGATGGAAAATGCTGAGGAGCAACTAAGGGATCGGTCCAAGTCAATTCACTTCATGGACAAAGAACTCTCGGGGAGAAAGTAAAATAGAAAACTCCAAATCTAAACTCCAATTTCACTGTACTGGATTAAAAAAATAAAATAAAATAAATACATGGATGCTACAAACCTCGCTTTTGGTGATGTTCTTGGAGACTTCTGGAGACTCCAGAGCTCGAGATATTCACAAGCATAAACATGGCAAACAAACAGTCGTGATAAATGTTCAGTCAGGACACAACGAGGAGGCTAAATCCAAGATGAATGGAGAAACAGTCCTCGCAAAGCTCCATACGCTAAGACAGATTTTTCTGTTTTCAACGTTAAGTGAGAGGGCAGAATAATCATTTGCCATTGGGAAGATATTCAACTCCACTCCAAGCAAACAACAAACCGCTTTCGTAACTCGGTGGCTTCGACGCTATCTGTGTGAAGAGAACAAAACTCATTTCCTGTTTCTAAAGGACATCGCAATCACCTCAAGATACTCGGACAGATAAGCGAGCACTTGAAGAGCACAACAGATCTGGATATTTTGTTAAGCAACTTGGGCATCAGGGATTTTAGGGACAAAAAGAAAGAAATTCAATGGAGTATTCCGTGTCATTTCGTAAACGTTGTTCACCGTTTTTAGTTTCCAGAAAATTAAACTGGTCAAATGAATACGAGAGAATCAGAGTGCACAAAGCAAACGGCTGATACGAAACGACCCACGCGGAGATCGGCACAAACATACAACCTGACCTCTCTGATCTCTGCATATCATAAGATCCTTTTCTCACGTGCACTTCAAACCTTGACGTTACTCGGAGGAAAAGAGAATCAGAGTGCACAAAGCAAACGGTTGATGCGAAACGACCCACGCGGAGATCTGCACAAACATACAACCTGACCTCTCTGATCTCTGCATATCATAAGATCCTTTTCTCACGTGCACTTCAAACCTTGACGTTACTCGGAGGAACAATGCTGGAATGCAAATGGCCAAATCATTCGGATGGGATCTTAACCAGCCTGGAGAGCATTCAGATGAATGCAAATATCTGAAGGTTGAGGAGGAGGTGCTGGTGGGGCCATTTACAAGAGCTCCAAGGACTTCTGTCCATTAGGGTCTAAAATGGAGCGAATTTGAAAAGCAACAACTTTACACAATCCATACAGGGTGCAAAATTAATCTGTGTAACCACTTTTGCCACCCGCTTGCGCGGTGCAAAATATGTGCCTCGGCTCAAGAAAGCTTGGGGGGGGTGAGAGATTAGTGACTCACGCCACTTGATCAATACAGTCACTAAAACAAGACATTGGTCATGGAGATCAATCTACATTAAAGGAGAAAATGTCCCCACGGTTTCTTTATTACATTGTGCAAGGGAAGAGTGTTTGCCTTTTCTGTCAGGCGAGGAAATGAGTCTTCATATCGTGCGCATGCTGCCCGTATGCGTACGCGTGATGGATGTGTTATTGTTGAGTTTTGGGGCGAAGATGTAAGCGTGATGGAATCAAAAGGAGGTTGGAAAGGACGGGATCATCTCTCCGTGCACCTCCCTCTCCGTCTGCCCCTCCAAGCCTGTGCACTTCAGCGTTACAGGCCGGGGAAAAACACGGAGAGATTGATGAAGATGCCGGGATGGATGGAAGGATTCTCAGAGAACGATGGCGTTGTTGAAAAGGGTCAAGGCTGGGAGAGGAGTGAGGGATGAGACTACTATCGTCCTCGATACGCACACTGTATGGAGGATGCGAATTCATCTGCATGTAAAGTTGTGCGCGAGTATCAAGCCAGCGATGGAAAATGCTGAGGAGCAACTAAGGGATCGGTCCAAGTCAATTCACTTCATGGACAAAGAACTCTCGGGGAGAAAGTAAAATAGAAAACTCCAAATCTAAACTCCAATTTCACTGTACTGTATTTTTTTTTTTAATTAATATATGGAAGCAACAAACCTCGCTTTTGGTGATGTTCTTGTAGACTTCTGGAGACTCCAGAGCTCGAGATATTCACAAGCATAAACATGGCAAACAAACAGTCGTGATAAATGTTCAGTCAGGACACAACGAGGAGGCTAAATCCAAGATGAATGGAGAAAAAGTACGCGTAAAGCTCCATACGCTAAGACAGATTTTTCTGTTTTCAACGTTAAGTGAGAGGGCAGAATAATCATTTGCCATTGGGAAGATATTCAACTCCACTCCAAGCAAACAACAAACCGCTTTCGTAACTCGGTGGCTTCGACGCTATCTGTGTGAAGAGAACAAAACTCATTTCCTGTTTCTAAAGGACATCGCAATCACCTCAAGATACTCGGACAGATAAGCGAGCACTTGAAGAGCACAACAGATCTGGATATTTTGTTAAGCAACTTGGGCATCAGGGATTTTAGGGACAAAAAGAAAGAAATTCAATGGAGTATTCCGTGTCATTTCGTAAACGTTGTTCACCGTTTTTAGTTTCCAGAAAATTAAACTGGTCAAATGAATACAAGAGAATCAGAGTGCACAAAGCAAACGGTTGATGCGAAACGACCCACGCGGAGATCTGCACAAACATACAACCTGACCTCTCTGATCTCTGCATATCATAAGATCCTTTTCTCACGTGCACTTCAAACCTTGACGTTACTCGGAGGAACAATGCTGGAATGCAAATGGCCAAATCATTCGGATGGGATCTTAACCAGCCTGGAGAGCATTCAGATGAATGCAAATATCTGAAGGTTGAGGAGGAGGTGCTGGTGGGGCCATTTACAAGAGCTCCAAGGACTTCTGTCCATTAGGGTCTAAAATGGAGCGAATTTGAAAAGCAACAACTTTACACAATCCATACAATGCGAAAAAAAAAAAACCTTGACGTGGCCACTATCTTGTTTCTATGGTGACTGAAATGTTGGTTATAATTGCTTGACTATGGATTTTAATGGTGGCCGATAAAATGCAAGACGGTTGTCACCACTAATTGTTGTGCGTTCACCCAAAGGAAATGAATGAATGGATGCTTAGCTCGGTGATTTCCTCAGCCACATTTATTCGTAAGGCCCGAAAGGAAGGGTGGTCACCTTTCGGTCTGAACCAAAAACCATCCTGTTCTTTTTTTTTTTTTTAACAATCACCTCTTATCAGTGATCATTGCCAGGCTCGAGTACCGGTTCCCCAAATAGAAAGTGACCTTTAAGCCATCTACGACCAGCAAATACACCTCAACCCGCATATCTAAATATATTTTATATTTCTGAAAGTTCTGCCTGACCACAGGACTGCAGGACCTGATAATTGCATTGGCAAGAATTTCCAGACGCTAGCACGTGCAGAGCAACACATTTTCACGGTCTAAAAATTAGACTGGTTGAGGCTGACCGTCACCGAGTGAAAGGTGAAGAAAATCGCTTATGGCCAAAAAACAACAAGTTACCTTTACACAATAAACTCAATTTGAAAGAGGAATTCAATGTCAAAGCAATCATGTCAAGACCCAAAGTAGCAGAGTAATGTTTGAAATGAAGTACAAGCAGGACCTAAAACGTAAATACAGTCATGTCTTGAATCCAACTAGACCCCACCGGGCAGATGTACATAAATTAGCATGAGAAACCATGAGATCAGATTGTGTCTGAGGCTCACAAGCTGCTTTCGCAATTGAAAACATCCAGTCGCTTCATTAAATCCCTGCAGCCAACTGAACACAGCAGGACTCATTAATACTCTGCATCATTGCTGCCTTTATTTATTTCTTTTATTTTTTATTTTTTTGTAACCAGCTTTTCATCTTTTATTCATGAGGTGTATTAAGGGACAAATACAGTGGTAGAACATCTGGTACGATCAGATTAGAGTCATGATCTAAGGTTCGCGGGGGGGAAAAAAAAGATAAAGGCCTCAATTTAAAAAAAAAAAAAAAAAAAAAGACATTTCACCGGCTATTTTTCAATTACGTTGGTGGAAATCTATTACCGAAAAGGAATATCAAAAAGCAATTGATGTGAAAGGCTGTC
>NW_017805505.1:94241-142448 GCF_001891065.2 Hippocampus comes
ATGGATTTTAATGGTGGCCGATAAAATGCAAGACGGTTGTCACCGCTAATTGTTGTGCGTTCACCCAAAGGAAATGAATGAATGGATGCTTAGCTCGGTGATTTCCTCAGCCACATTTATTCGTAAGGCCCGAAAGGAAGGGTGGTCACCTTTCGGTCTGAACCAAAAACCATCCTGTTCTTTTTTTTTTTTTTAACAATCACCTCTTATCAGTGATCATTGCCAGGCTCGAGTGCCGGTTCCCCAAATAGAAAGTGACCTTTAAGCCATCTACGACCAGCAAATACACCTCAACCCGCATATCTAAATATATTTTATATTTCTGAAATTTCTGCCTGACCACAGGACTGCAGGACCTGGTAATTGCATTGGCAAGAATTTCCAGACGCTAGCACATGCAGAGCAACACATTTTCACGGTCTAAAAATTAGACTGGTTGAGGCTGACCGTCACCGAGTGAAAGGTGAAGAAAATCGCTTACGGCCTAAAAACAACAAGTTACCTTTACACAATAAACTAAATTTGAAAGAGTTTCTGCCTGACCACAGGACTGCAGGACCTGGTAATTGCATTGGCAAGAATTTCCAGACGCTAGCACATGCAGAGCAACACATTTTCACGGTCTAAAAATTAGACTGGTTGCGGCTGACCGTCACCGAGTGAAAGGTGAAGAAAACAACTTACAGAAACCATGAGATCAGATTGTGTCTGAGGCTCACAAGCTGCTTTCGCAATTGAAAACATCCAGTCGCTTCATTAAATCCCTGCAGCCAACTGAACACAGCAGGACTCATTAATACTCTGCATCATTGCTGCCTTTATTTATTTCTTTTATTTTTTATTTTTTTGTAACCAGCTTTTCATCTTTTATTCATGAGGTGTATTAAGGGACAAATACAGTGGTAGAACATCTGGTACGATCAGATTAGAGTCATGATCTAAGGTTCGCGGGGGGGAAAAAAAAGATAAAGGCCTCAATTTAAAAAAAAAAAAAAAAAAAAAGACATTTCACTGGCTATTTTTCAATTACGTTGGTGGAAATCTATTACCGAAAAGGAATATCAAAAAGCAATTGATGTGAAAGGCTGCTGATTGTGCCCACTGGACAATAACATGACCATTGTGTCTTAAATTGCTCAAGGCGGCCACGGCGAACTGCGGGCTCGCACTAATAATACAATCAGCTACGATTCTGAAAAATAACATGAACGTCAAGATACAGCAAAAACCGAAAAGAAACAAACATTACCTTCAACACAGTATGGTGGGAGCCGTGGTGAAGTCGCATTCTGTCTCGGACATTATTGCGCAACAAACAAGCATTTACAATTCAACTCCACGCGTAAAAAGTTAAATTCGACAAAATGTCGCTTTAATAACAACGCGGAAAGTAACTTGGGCTCGGAACAAATCAGGGAACAACTTGAGCACCCCACACAGTAGCAAGAGAAAAATAACGTGAAATATTCATATTGAATTGTTAATTATTGATTGTTAATTAAGCAGGACCACAATGCAATTTACTCCTGAAGCTGCAGCTTGGACGCAGGTGCCGCACTGGGCGCTGTTGCGTCACTTCCGTAATCATCTAATAACTTTATGCGTCACTCAGTTACACAAACAAGCACAACATTCAGTACCACCAAATATCCTCTAGTTTTGCCTTCACTATCTCTTGGTGGTCACTTCCCCCCCCCCCTATTCAACTCCACGTGTAAAAAGTTTCACCTGAAAAAACGTCGCTTTAATAACAACACGGAAAGTAACGTGGGCTCGGAACAAATCGGGGAACAACTTGAGCACTCCACACAGTAGCAAGAGAAAAATAACGTGAAATATTCATATTGAATTGTTAATTATTGATTGTTAATTAAGCAGGACCACAATGCAATTTACTCCTGAAGCTACAGCTTGGACTGAGGCGCCACACTGGGCGCTGTTGCGTCACTTCCGGAATCATCTAATAACTTTATGCGTCACTCAATTACACAAACAAGCACAACATTCAGTCCCACCAAAGTGTATTGAAAACAAAATATCCTATGATTTCGCCTTCACTATCTCTTGGTGGTCACTTTCCCCCCCTCCAGCTCCAAAGGTTTGAGGAGAAATGAAAACTAAGTCAACATCCTCCTCTCACTCGGACTTCCTGCCTTGACATCTCATCCAAGTTTGGAATGAAGCTCCAAAATGAAAACCCAGAGCAAACAGCCGCCCCATTGTAGAAATACTGCCGTGAATCATTTATTCAACAAACAAAATAAAAAGCAGAGAGCGCATGTGAAAGACAGGAGGAACGACTGCGGGCGGATCAGAAAAGGTCAGGCTATTTCCTCAACCCACCCCCCGCCTTTTTTTCCAATTAGACTTCATTCCATTGACTCACAACGGCACCACAACATCTTACCCCCTCCTCTGCCAATAGCCCCCCGGTGACTATTTTATATCTGACTGCCACAGTAGCGACGTCATATAAATTCAAGTATCTTTATAAAGGACGGCAAACGATACTTGGCATCTGATATACCTCTGAAACGCCTCTGAGAATTTACAAATGTTTAAAAAAATATGGCGTGCAGGTGACGTGTGTGTGTGTGTGGGTGGGTGTGTTTGTGAGTTTCTTCTTCCACACGTGATCTCTCGTTTTGTGTGTTTGTGGTGGGACTGATCTTTGTAAGTGATGTCCTCTTCCAGACGGTCATAAAGTCAGACTAAACAGGAAAACCACCGAGTTATACGCGGGTAACCCCCCCCCAACCCCCTTTCGCAAAAAGACACGCACAAGGGGGTTTTGATGCCCTGTGGTTCTCCCAGCAATTAAATTCATGTTGCAGACAAAAAAAAAAAAGGCCCAGCATAAAGCCACCGCTGTCAGGCACAGACATCAAAATTGGAAAGTTACAAATTGGACAGCCAGTCAATCAAACACCTACATTCTTTCATCGTTGAAAAGGTACCATGTGAACTTTTAATGAAAAAAAATCCGCTTGGATCTTTAAAAAAAAAAATTGAAGTGGAGCAAGAATCTTTATGTGCAATTACTCCTGGATAAGTGGTTGGAGTGATTTAAGCCAGGGCAGGACATCTTGTAGTAAATCTATCAAGCCGTGTTACGACTGGTCCCTTTGCTGCGCGCGCGCGGGGGGGGCACGCACGCGCACACACATCATACCTGATGAGGCAGTGATGAGGACATTGTTAAATCATCTCCAAGCACCTCTGAACTACACATGTATGATTTAAGTTAGGAACTCATCTGGGCTAGCCTTGCGATGCACTCACCCAGTCATCAGCCAAGGCTGCAACACACACATAAACACAAACAAATACACACGTTTTACACCGTCTGGGGGATACGGGGGGGAATATGTTGGGCTCGGTAATGAAAACATGCCATTGAGCAGATTTACAGGAGAGCAACTTGATCTCTGGGCCCAGGAGAGATTTATTCCCGGTGAAGAATCTCATCTCGTTGCTACGACCACAATAAGCCAACACACACGCGGCATAGGCAGGAGCGACAATATCACTTTTGGTATTTATCTTGAGCGCAGTACTCGCGGTCCCTCGCGCTGCTGATTGCTCCAGCTTTGAGTGAAAAGTCTCGCTTGGAGATGTAGTCACGTTCCGCGACGGCATCTTGACCTTGCGGCAGTTGAGGCTCTGCAAGGGTACTTGAAGCTCATATGACTTTTGTAGTATTGAGAGATGGCGGCGGCGTTTGCATCCATCTGTGGTATGACAAAGCGTTTCAAGATCTCGGCCCAAGGTCTACGCGGCGCGACAGCGAAAGCCTTTGCAAGAGTCGTCGGAATTTTGAAATCACACTTTTGACGGTGTAGTTTTATATGGAGATTATTGGAGATTATTTCCATCGTGTTTGTCGTGTGAGTGTTTATTTTTTAAGGATGCTTTGTCGAGGCATGAGATAAGGACATTGGCAAGACACGGCAGGTACGCGAGTGGCTACGGGCTGACTTGTGGCTTTCAAATATCAGTGTTCCATTTCTGTTTTTTGGAGATGAGCGTGCGCACAAGCTCATATGGACTGAGTACATGTACTATTAGACAGGCCAGGAAATAACATCATTTACTCGATGAGGCCAGTGCGGACACAAGGGATTCTGGGTAATTGGAAATCCAGATGGACGTGCACGAGTTGCGCGCAGGAAGGAGTTTACCGAGGAGATTGAACTGAACAAACAGGCAAGCAAACGTTAATCGCGTTCATTGCTGTCTTTTCAGCGCTCTTCTGGGTTTTATTATTTCTTATTCCCTTCTTATTTCCCATTTTCAACTGCGCCCCGGTCTCATTTTTGTGCTGTACTCCCCTCTGTTCCCGACTCACTTGACCAATGACTGACACACACACACACAAAAAGTGCACCATGGACTCACAAATTGAGTGGCAGTGTCCATAGGGTACAATCAGCAAAGTATGCGCACGGGGAAGAGTCAGTAATCACGGGGAATATTGACAGGCCAGCCACACAAATTCAATCTCTCAGCCGAAAGAAAGTCGTTCTCGAGAGTATGCAACAATCTCGGGAAGACTTATGGACGCTCGCATGGCAATCCGTCTCTGTTAGCGCTTTGCCGTCTGCAAGCGGAGGAGCGGCGAAGTAACTTAAGCACTTCACGGCCTGTTAACAGATGTCAGCCAACAATTTGAGCATGAGATCCAATCATTTCAGGCCAGAATGAATCGGGGGCGGGGGTGGGGGTGGAGGCAGATGTTCAGACGTTCATCAAAAACAGAGTTTGGACATCCGGTCCCAGTGAAACCTGTTGACACACTTGTGGTGGGTCGAATTATACGCATGCACTGCTGTGCGTTCATTAGCTCAAGCTAACGAGATTATAGAAGGGAAAAATAAGTGAAGTGAGGTCGCCGAGGCTGCAACAGAGATGGTATTCCCCCTATACCAAACGACTTGACCATTATTACATATTTAAGTTACAACAATCAGTTCAAGTGATGTCTCGGTTCAATGCTTTTAATGCTGGGCTCTCACACAGGATGAAAGGATGGCTATTGATCAGGACAGAGCTGGACTGCGGAATGCTGACTCGCTGATTTTGGGCTCCGCTGATGACTACACCTCTGCTAATAGCTGCTCTGAAGCATGCGCTCAATGCCCCGGCAGGGGAAATGTTCACGCTATTGACTGCAGCGGAGATGTGTGTTTGACACAAAGATATTTATGACCGTGTTAATGCACTTGAGTTTTACAGGATGCCTTTTTTTTTTTCTTGTCAAATCACATATTCCAAAGATGTTGAACCAGGACACACCATTCAGGGTGTTTCCACATGAGTTTTATCAGAACAAGACAGTTCCGAGGCGTTTCCACTGAAGTTACGCTCACTTGCGTGCGTGTGTGCGCGCATGTGGTGCAAACGCACACATGCGCGCACACTCTTGTGTGAATGCAACCGTGTTTGTGCACATGTGTAGCGGAGCACAAAGCATTCATTACAGTGGCACTACGGACAAACTGCTCCCTGGATAGACATTGATTTTCAGCCAATGGATATCACTGTTAGCAAAACCTAATAGCTTGGTGGGTAATGGGTACAGGTTATGAATGTGGCCCTATGGGCAGGAGAGAGCAGAAGGGGGGGGTTTGGGGGTGGGGGGAAAGCGAAAAAGTATAACAAATGAGGTCAGAGAAATGAGACAAATGTGAAACGGGACGCTTGGTTTGAGATGGAACCAGAAGAGGTTGTTGGAATGGAAAAAAATGACTGATAAACCTGTTGTCCGTGTATTGAGAATGAAGGAAAACGGAGAGATTTTCTCCCGCGCCTCTGTGAATCTATTTTCGACAAAAAGTGAAAGAGGTAAACAGTGGACGGAGGCTGATTCTGCTCATTACTGAAACACTGATTCCTCCATGCATCACCAGCTTGGACCGTGAGCCGACCACGGGTGAAGACATGCTGCCTCAGCAAAGAAACCCCCCTCCCGCCCCACACACATACGCACACACAAATAAACAAGGGAGCCTTTGGGGGGGGGGGAAACAGTGAGCACTGCCCAAGCCAGTAGATGAAATCTGGATCCTCGATTACAACACACTCCGTCTTGTGAAGTCATTCAAAAAGAGCCTCAATCCCTGGAAGGTGTTTGCAATATAAGAAAATGCTCGACATGTGGACGTGTACCCAGCAGCACAGAAAAATAGTCTACGGCGGTACAGCGAAGCGCAGCGTACAACATAGTTTGATTACTTTCGGTCCGCAGAGGCTGATGATGACGCACAGCAGAGACATGTCTGTCGTGAAATAGTGATGAAATGTTCGCCTTCCGCACGCTACTTTAGACAAAATACACTGCCCGGCGAAGACAATCATATTTTCTTGAACCGCCTTCAGCAATGATTCCCAAGCGCTATCCCCGTGACATTATTTTCATTAGCTTACGCAAGGCCCCAATATGTATTTCCATCCAAATTTGCATTCGGCTTTGGCCGACAGTTTGTCTTGATGATGGAAGAGCGGGTCCAACTGTGGGAAGATGTTTTGCGCTGGCAAGGACGGTTTTCCCTGCTCAGAGCGGGTCATTTTGCCACACGTTACCAAAGCGCTCGACCACAACTCCAAAAAGTTAGCGAACGTGGATAATGCTGACATTAAGGTCACAGCGGCGCTGTTTTAATACCTGTGCGTGGAACTTAATTTGAAGCTCAGAGTATACCCCTCCCCCCCCCCAGCCCCCCAAGATATTTCCCAACGGGTCAAATGTTATTTGCTCAGCCATCTTGCTATCAAGCATCCACAAAATCCGGATAAGTCGGAGCTTTCGAGATCTGCTGGGGGAATCCTTAATGTCTGCTCATTTGGAACAGGGTCCTTGTTTCATGATGTCACAGATGAATCCGAGCTACGGCAAGCCCAATCAGGTTTTACTGATTCGAGCTAAACCATACCGCTTGGTGCTAACGTGTTTCAAGGTAAAAACTAAAACCCTGAGATGAAACCCTCGTGACTAAAGGGACAGTGGCTGCATTCTTAGTCATCTTCATTGATTTTTCCCTTCAAGAGGAGAGTCATTTTTAATTGTTGGGTTTGAGTGTGGATTTCATGAGGCTTTGGCCCTTTGACACGGAATTAGCTGATCGCATACAAACAAGCATCTCCCGATCAAGGGCGGAGCAAGCAAACCAACAAAGGGCCTTTCTTCATGGCGTCTCTCGCAAAACAATGGGCACGTTGGTTCGCTCGAATGGAGGAGTGGGTTTCTCAAAGCATATAAATGTGCTGACGGACCACCCACCGTCATAGCTTGGGGCAGGGCTGAACGCTTAGGTCGGCTATCCTCCGCAGATCCAAACAAGGTCAGCGAGAAGAGAAACATCCAAATAACTCACTGATATTACATCCTGTCTTCGAGCGATCTCGCTAGACTTGAAGCCAAAGGAATCTCGGAAGTTATTGCGCATTGCTGGCCGAGGAGTTTTTCAGGTCAAGGTCAACCGTCCAGATAATCATTAATAAAGGAAAACATGGCAAATACTCATTGTGTCCTCCACAGGAACGTGACTAACTCCCAACCTCGCGCACATCAACACCCTGATTCCCAGGTGCGGCCAGTCTAGGACTGTTCCGCCACTGCAAAATCCCTATGGACGGGCACGCACACACACAACACACATTTTCCCCATTTTTCATCTTTTGTCAAACGTGAACATTTGCTCTGCGTTAGCCTCTCGGTGGGTTTGCCTTGGACCGCAATAATGGAAATAGAAAAACTTAATGGAAATGTGAAGTTCTGAATACAGACTTCTCCCGCTCGCTGTATCTCATCCATACACGCCGTATCGGTGAGAAAAGCCACGGGTGTAATGGAAAATCAAAATGTGTGCAGAAACTTTTATTTTTTTTCTTTCCACCTTACCTCCTCTTCTTGCATTATTTTTCTCTGTCTTAGTTGCTTGTGTACACTCACACACACGCACACACAAGTATGAATGCACTAAAACCAACCTGGCCATTCTGATAGACTCTTATTCTCTCTGATGCTTTATCAGCGGAATCACACAAACATTCAGCAAGAAAATAATGGCTTTTCTGTTTGCTGTCTCTTTTTGTGTGCGTGTGCGTTCATTTCTACCAAGGAGCTGAGCTGCAGAGCGCCGATGTGCACTGCATACGTATGCGCCGGTTAGAGATAGACATCGGAATTCTTTGATTCAGTGGTTCGCTTTTCAAACAAAGCCCGCTGTGATTTGTATATTTATAAATAGATATATTTTTTTTTATTTTAATTCAAAGTCACCCATGTACTGAAATGTACTTGGTAAGTCATTCGAATAAAAATTGAAGTCATTGCACGGCCTGAGCTCTACAGCCGGAGTCCTGTCAACTTGTGCACGCTCATGCTAAACAGTACTTGTGAAGCTGTTTTTTTTTTTTTTTTTTTTTTTTTTTTTTTTTTAAAAAAAAAAAAAAAAAAAAAAAAAAAAAAAAAAAAGTGAGGTGGTCCAGATTTTGCCACAAGGAAATGAGCACCCCCCCCCTTCCCTCCCTCCTCCTTCCCACCTTCCGGTCCTGTCCTTCCCCTGCTGCCTCCTGCTGCTGTCGGTCTTTTCCTGGCTAAACCGCCATGAGGAAGGGATAAATAATCTTTTTTTTTTAATTGACTCGATCAAAATTCCACTCTTCGGTTTGCTGCGTGCACACTCAAACACTGAGGCTAAACTATCTGCACCATTAACCCACAAAAGTCACTTCTTTGTGTTCCAATTGAATCATGTAAAAACACAAACAAATGAAAATGGCAAAAATTAGCATACCCTTGACATAATATTTCTCCGTATAGATGTGAAACAGTATTTGAAGCAATTACTGCGATCAAACAATTTTCTCAAGAATTGTTGGTAGACCGGAAGAGCGTAAGCATGTCCTTCGAACACACTTGGACGGAGCATCGATCAAGTCAAACCCTCTTTGTTTTTGTCTCCGGAGGAATTTGGGGATTTAGACTCGGACCACACAGCAGGCTAAGGTTATGATAACCCGAGACAAAGGAGGGTGGTTCGAGAGGGTCAAAGATCACGAGTGTGAGAGGTTAGAGTTCAACTTAATATTGAAGGTTATGGGAGAGGAAAAAAAAAATCATCACAGCAGGGCACGCAGCATACCAACAGATGCAACAACAAACCTTCCAAGACATTCTCTGGGAATCGCTTCCCGTGATACCAATACGCTGAAAACCATGCTGCGACCATGTGTTGAACAAATATGCGTGGGAGAGAATCGCCATATGACAGCACGCACGAAAACCAGCTGCCGGGAACCCGTGCGCGACTTCTAACACAAAGCAGCCGCATTTCAAATTGAGAGAAACATAAGCCAGAATGTATTTGGGCATTTTTGCAAGTCTGAAAATGTCGCAATTACATCTGCAGGAAGTGGAAAGCCCACGAACAGCTTCCGCTCTTCTGGGAAGACATTCAACAAGATTTTGAGGCGTGTCTGCAAAAATCACAGTCCATGAGCATCCCAGGGAAGTTTGATGGGGTCGAAGTCTTTCAGTCGTGGTTTTCCACATGGTGCTTAGAAAACGAGTGGCGGAGCTATTCATCGCGTTGGCTGTTTCTCAACTGGCGCTTTTCTCCATTTTTTGACAGCCAAGAACCTGACATTTGCTAACTTCGATTGCAAGGGAGGGAAAATGCTAATTTATTTTTCTAAAATCATCTCTTAGCATTCCAGAGTTTCTTTAGATGATCTTGGCAGGAAACAATCAATCCTTAAAAAAAAAAAAAAACAATTGAAATAAAGACTAAAGGGATCTTGGGGTCTCACTTTAAAGCCTTCTTTCAACCACCTGTGTCAGATTTCTTCTTCCTGTAAAAAAAAAAAACATCTTGGGCTCGGTGTCCTCAGTGTGGATCATAAGGTTTTAAACTGGAACAAACCAGCAGCGCCTCCACAAACCAAGAGCGAAAGAGCACGGGGACAAAGAAAGTGATGCCAAACATAGATCTAGGGCGATGGCTGCAGAGGTTGTGAGCCATATTCGAACTCCAAGATGAAAGGGAGGCTGCCGAGCAGGAGGAGAAAGAGATGGGTAGTGTAGTGGAGGGAGTGGGGGCCGGTAAAAAGGGGCGAAATGATGAAATGGTACAAACACAAAAGTGGAGAAAGCTTTTGATGAGTGGGAATGTGAAAATGGTCCCCAAATCCATCAGTGTAACATGTTTGATGTTTTTTTTTTTTTTTTAATATAAAGTTGTAGTCCATCCGGATTTCATAATGCATGTACAAATGCTATTTGTCAGTAAAAGGATACACCAACGAGGTGGATCAGGGCGGCGAGGAACGAATGGAGAGAGAGGCTCAGTCAAGAAAGTTGGAGGCAAGACAGGATGTGAAATTGTCCGCAGCGGAGGAGGGGAAAGTGAGTGTGTCTGAGTGAGTGTGTGTGTGCGTGTGTGTGAGTAGGGGGTGAGGGCGGGGGGGTCATTATTGACACCATGTGTTACCCCAGGAAGCTCCTTGGCAAAATATAAGCATGTAGACAGATCAGAGAGGGGGGAAACAACATGGAGGAAAGTAGAAGGAAGGAGGGGGTTTGCAGCTGCAGGCCTGCATGTGCGAGTATGTGGCCAAGGGTCAGCGGGCGTCCATCTGTTGTCGGGCCTTCTGTGTTGCTAGCCACAAGGTCAAACAATCTAATCCCTAAAGTCTTAAAACCACAAGCCCACCTTTAAACGTTTTCGTTCAGAGAGGATCTCAAACGTGTCGTTATTAGCTCTCAGTAACTCGAAATATGGAGAGGTCAAATTGGAGCTGCCTGACAGTTTGCATTTTCCCCTTTCATTTTAGCTAAAATAGTTAAAACCCTTTGTCGAGCATACTGTGGAACCACTGAGATCCAGTGTATGAGCTCTAAATATGATAACTAATCAGCATTTGCGGCGATACAGTCTGGAAAAGAAAAATGAGTCAAATCAAGTCAAAACCGAGCTGACTCTCAAAAAAGAGTCATCAGAGGTGCTCGTATTGAAATAGCCCTCGAGTGTTTGGAAAAAGAGGGCTATAGGCTGAGCTACCCGCACACTCCACATTCAAACAGGTGAAGAGGAACCAGACAACAAGATGCTCTTTTCCTGTGAGAGCATCAAAAGGCTTGCGAAAACAGTCATGAGGACACCAAGGCCTTTGTTTGGATGTATTTTGGTCAGAATGGAATGGCAATTGATGTCAAGTGAAACTGGAGATTGTTTTCATGATTAATATGCATGCCAGAGTCGACAAAACTTTTTGGTAGCTCCACACTCAACTCAGACACTGTTTACACACGTGCTTCTGTTTTGGTAAGCAATGATGCTCAACTTGTCTTTGTGAACAATTGCATCTACCCTGAGATAATTAGTTTTTGGGGGGTTTTTTGTGAGGTGTTTGTTTTTTTCAGATGACGCATTCCAGTGAGACATCGGCGATCAGATTGATGGCCAGAGTTTAAGGAAATATCGGATATGAAACGATGCAGAAGGGGGGAATAAGTTCAATTGAGGCCATATTTTGGTTGCATTTCCTGACCGTGCATAGAATCAATAGACTTCAATTCCTTGTATGAGATTCCACTACTGACGCGGCGGTGCAGACTCAACACTCATGAAAGTTTGTTTTAGATGCGGCCTAAATTAACGAATGTGTGCCGACTTCAGTGGGGGCTGCTATTATTTTTCCAAAGTCTGTTTTCCAATTGTACAGGTATTTGCGTTCTCTTAGTAAACAGTACGGATGCAGGCGCCTCTGCCAACACACACACACACACACTCACGCACGCACAAACACGTACACACACACACGCAGACACACACGCAGACAGGCTTACTAATTCATCAAATCATGGCCGCCTTCTCTCTGTCTAACTAAGGCAAAGTAGAGGTGGGCAGAGCAGTTATTGTGTCCCTGGAAGAATTAACTATTGATTTTCTCCTGAGCATTATCAGTGCAGCTCTGACAACAAACCAGCTAACAGGGGTGTGTGCACGCACAAAAAATAAAAATAAAAAGACCTAGATTTTGGTCTGCAAAGGATGTGCTGTTTTTTTTTTGTTGGGCACAGGCCCAAAGGGAAAACGCCCAATCAAATATTAACATGTGACAACAGCTTACACACAAACAACGGTACATCAGATTTTTTTTTTACCTTGGCTCCTTAGTCCCCAGTATTGACACATCTTTCCAGCGTTAACACCCGTTTAAATTTAGAACCCACAGGAGTAGTATAATCCACACACACACACACACACACACACACACACACACACACACACACACACACACCCGTTAACACTCCAGTGTGAATCCTAATACTGTAGTTGGGGATAGATACCACTAAGTGGCAGTACAGCTTTTTCATAGTGCATAACATCACCTCTGTTACAAAATTTGTTAAAAAAATATTTTGCCCACACACACACACACACACACACACACACACACACACACACACACACACACACACACACACACACACACACACACACCTGTTAACACTCCAGTGACCTATGTCTTTGGCACAATGTCATTTATCACGTTCTCCTCATTCTATGTTAAGGGTCTGGGGGTGAGCCTACCCTTGTATTGATCAATCAATAGCTGTACAGTATACAGACTGACTTGAGTGCAATATGAAATATTATACATATAAGATATACATACACACATACGTAAATAAAATAATATAATGGTAACCCATGTCAGTTCATCATCAATTCACTTTTGTCCGCAGGTCAGCCTTCTCTATAGAATGAGGGTCACCAGAAAGGAATTCAGTATATTTCAATGTAGCTTCCTTGTTATTCCAGTTAAAGGTGAAAGTGCCTTGTAGACAACACAATGAGAGAAAAACTAAAAGGGGCACTCAAGTAAATAATTTAAAAATCATTCAGACATCCCCCCATTAAGCTTGAGACTCACTGAGGGCCGTGTGAAGTTTTATGTTTCTAAGCAGGGTTCAAGTATGGACCCAACCCTGAATGTCTCACAAATCAAGCGAGTGGAGTTGTAACGACTGCTCGCATGTCAAGCATCTAAGTAGGCCTCGCTCACCAATGCCGGCAACCCGTTCTGCTGCAAAAACCCTTCCAACAGGGCAACAATCAGGCACCAAGAAGAAAAATAAAAGATCTTTTGAACCTGTTCCGCTGAAAGGAGAACTGGGTGATTCCTATAATTAAAAATCAATATGGGAGACAAGGCTGGCTACTCTCCACCGCAAATGACAGACCTTTTACCGTTGGGTTTTCATTCGCTCTCATTTTCTCTGATGTTTTTCGATTGTTCTTGCATTCGCCAAATGCTTGAGCACTTTGGATTGCGTTAACTCGTACATGTCTTTTAATGCATCTTTCTATCTCAAATGGTATGCTATGGTGCGTCCTTCCATCATTCCCTCATTTTCCCCTTCACACTTATTTTCAAGAAAACATCAATTACTCGCAGTAAGTTTGGCTTTCCGACTCGAGAAAGTTTGACAGATTTCCCAATGGAGCATTCTATCAAACCCATCCAACTAAGCGTGGCAGCTTTCACATTAACAAAGCAGTCTGGGATCAACATGTTTCAGAGACATAACATTGAGATGGATCCGTCTCATGAAAATATTGATTTCTCTAACGGCCTGGAGAGGGAGGGAAAAAAAAATACTGGATTCACATCACATTTCCAATGATGCCTCTGGGGAACTCACAAGTCATGCAGCGCACCTTGGTTAAATTTGCATGAACACAAACTGATAAACACATCTGTAATTGGTTTGAAAATGAGAGGAGCACAACTCACAGCAGGAATCATCAAGCGGTGTTTTTGAATGTTGCTATAGCTATCGATTTCTATGATAGCCCGTCCGAGTTATCTTGATGACAATACACAGCGTGTAAAGAACTCAAAGCGCCTCGTGTGACGTAATCACGAACTAACTCTTGCGGAGCGACGGACAAACCGATAGACGCTCACCTCTTTGCTGCGCGTGGCCGCATTGCCATAGCAACGCGGCGAGGAGCACCAGCCCGGGCCGCGTCATGTTTGTCCCGTGTGAGGTTTTTGGAGGAGCCGGCGCGCCAATGTGACCAGGAGTTGAGGCGAACTTTGCACTCCTCCTCTTCCTCCTCCTTCCGCTCTCTCCTCCTTCCCCTCTTGGGCTAAAGGGAAAGCGGAGGGGAACATGTGGAAATGTTGTCCTATGCAGAAAGCAGAAGTTTTGGTCCAACTTGACAACTGTTTTAGGGCTCCTCCTGCTGCCCCGCACCACTCACCACACGCTGTTTGAAGCAATGATGCCATGGACGCAGTTGACAATGATTGTTGTTCTAATCAGGTGGATGACAAAAATGCTTTGGAAAAAAAAATCGTCAAAATATGTGCATGCATGCAAAATACGTGCTCTTAAAAATATGAGGCATAATCAACTTGGAGTTGTGGGCAGCAGGAGACCCAGTGTAAGTGCAACTAAGAAATTTCTGCCGTCTAGTGGTGAATGGTGATATTACAACTTAAACCACAGGCAACCCCTCCATATTTGCGGGTTGTCACTGGAATATTTGCAATTTTTCTCCGTTTTTCATATTTATTCCTAATTTGGATTTTTTTTACAGTTTTTCCCGGATTTTTAAAATCGTTTTGTTTTCAGATTTGACCTATAAAAGCAAGCACAATACGGATTTTACATAGCATTGTAATTTATAGCTATGACGTTTCGGAAAGCAACTCCACCTGTTGCTGAAACTAAATCTTAATCCATGAATATGATTAAATATATGACTTATTTTTATTCATTAATATTGTTATTGTTTAAAAAAAATGAGGGTAGATTTGGAATCAGTGCAAAAAAAAATCATTTAGAAAAGGTGACTTATGTCTCTGATTAACAAATGTGAGTAAAATTTGTTGACTCATGTCATCGGCCTTTCCCTACTTAAAACCTCCATACGCAAACCGTCAGGTTTTGGCAGTTCATGTCTCACAACAAATTGTCAAAAACACAAGAGCTGGTGACAAAGACAGCGGAATCCGAAAATTAAATCAATAAACTCGCACTTGATTTATAAGATTCTCAATGATGCAAAATTAACGAGGATATTCGCCACGCCCGGGCCAACAAGATCTTCTCCTCGCAGTATACAAATGCAAAACACAAATGACGTCTGTTTCAGTGCCAAGCAGAATGCCGCATTGGAAAGGCATTAGGCGTGCACCGCATTTCATCTGCTCCAATTGTGTTTTAAAAAAATGACTGAACAATGCGGTGGCGTGCACGCGGGCCGTACTTATAATCAAATAAAGCACGGACTGGATTGCATCCTTGTGCTCGTGTAATGCAAATAGCTTATTATGCTGTGAATTCTGAGGCGCGCTCAATTGCAGCACTCGTGTTGAAGTGTTCTTCCGCTGAATGACTGTAGTGTGATGGAACTGTGTCCCTGGCTCTGTAAGGATGACATTTGGTGGGTTGGAGGGAGGGTGGGGGGGAGTGGGGATGGAAACCAAGGCTGATAGCGCATGCACTGATGCTCCATTATTGAATAGATGTGAGGGCCAGGCATCTCGATTTTATGCACAGATTTTTTTTTAAACCATATTTTGCACAGAATTTGCACTTTAATGCTTCACTGTTCTGAACTTCTTTTTCCCACATTACAAAAAAAAACCCAAACAAACAAAAAAAGCATGTTTGGCTCAGTGAAGACTGAATTGTCTGTCCACAGGCGTGAATGTGGGTGTGAATGGAATTTAGTTTATTTATTTATTTGTGCCTTGCAATTGGTTGGCAATCAATTAACCGCCTGTAGCAGAAAATCAAAAGACATTTCACACCCCGATTAGCGCTGTTAAATTAATCCTTCCTTTTTCCTCATACGCATTAATTTAAACAGCAGTATATGGGACTTTTTATGCATTCAAAGTGTACAGTGGGCTGATGGTTATTCATTAAGTCTGGGTCAAGGTTCACAATAAATACACTGTAGGGGGTTATGTAAATGTAAAAACACACTCAAATAATACACTGTATTAAAGTGCTGATGGATTTAGTGCGTGCTGGAAGTCCCATAAATGGAGCACATTAAAAGTCTGACTCCATTTGTTGAAGGGCTGATGGATGACCTAAAATGTAAAAAAGAACAACAGTTTTATCTGGCATTTAACAGAAAATATGAATTTCCGGTGCTGGTTTATTGCTGCCAATATAACTCACCGTGTGCCAGCTTCATAAAGTTTTTATTGCAGGGCAAAAACGCTGCCAAAAAAAAAAAAAAAAAAAGCATAATCTTTCTCGAGCTCTTAAGGCAGCCATCTTGGGAATTGGATGAAACTCGGTTTGAATTCCAATTGCTTGTTAATGACTGAACAACACAACAGTTTGTCCAGTGCAGATAAGACACACAGACCTGGGGTAATTAAATACACTCACTTTGCTTGCAGGGCATTTCACAGGGGCTGCTGCTTAATGCTGAATTTGGTTCATCTAATGTTGATTAAGGCCACACAATATATTAAAAAAAAAACAAAAAAAAAACATAGTCACTCAAAAAAAAAAAAAAAAAAGAATCCCATAATAGTGAATATTTCATCTCATTTCGAATTATTTGGTTGATTCAAGAATTGCATGAAGTTTTCAAACTCCACACAGGATGGCCGCAGTCAGAATCGAACCCTGCACCTGGTTTGTAAATATAACCTACAAAAAAAAAAAAAAAAAAAAAAAAAAAAAACGCGCCTCCAGTTAATTAAAAGTAAAACCTGTCTGTTCCTGCTTGTGCCTAACTCATTCCCATATGGTGGGGAATTGTGCATGGAGCATATGCTCAAATTTCGGCTCGTGTGCTGATAGGGCAGCAATCGAAATCATCCTCCGAGGGAAGTCCAGAATGTAAAACAGAGCATATTTTGTGAAGGAGGTAAAGCGTTGGAACGAGTGATCAACATCGCATGGATGAATGGATCTTAAAGAACTCTCTGGCTGCAGTTGAAAGGAGCGTCTCAGATCTGCGCCTTCTTCACAACCAATGCGGGATTTCTGTTCCCCGGGTCCCTGCGGCTCGCTGTGATTGGGATCGGCTTCCAGGTTGCACACAGAGTAGCCAATTAGGAATTAACTGGCAGGACCACAGAGGGAAAGTAGAAGTGACAGAGGCAGGGAGGGTGGGTGGATGGTGTTTGGCGATGGCGATGGCAGGGGGTCATCGCGTCGAGTCGAGCGTCGCATTCCTCCCCGAGCCGCTTTCATCCGGAGCACTTCCGTTTTTCAACATCAAAGCGGAATGTGAGTGTGTGCACGTCTGCCTTGTGATGTGCTTCCACAGCTCTCGCAGCGAGGCCGCGCGTCGCCGTGTTCCAACATCCGAAACACGGACGCTCCATCAAAGCGGCGCCGTGTCTCCTCTGATCTCTCCCTCTTCCTCCTTCGGCCTCCCGCAGCCAAAAAGGTCGGGCCTGTCCTTCTCCCGCCTTCTCTCCTTTTCGCCTCCTAACTCGCACCTCCGTTCTCCGCGGCAAGCTCACTTGGTGACGTGCCAAGGCGCTCCTTCATCTTCCTCGAGCTCTCTGGGCCGGCTGCCAAACATATCTTCATCTAACTAACTCATCCTCTAAACAAATCCAGTCTGTCTTCATTCAACTCCTTGAACTTAATTGTTCCTCTCCTTTCCATCCGGATTGACATTTTTTTTTTTGCCCACTGCCTAACATCCGAGCATTTATAGCTTCCATGGTGATATGGTCTACTCTTAATTCCTTTCCCGTGTTTCTTGAACTTCATGACGACTTCATCACATTCGTCGGCATTCTGATTGACGTACCTTTACAACATCACTTTACATTTTTGTTCCATGGGTGTCTATGACAAACTGCCGGGTCCTTGTCGGATTATTGACCTTGCTCGCCGTTTTGCTTCAAGTTTGATTTTTATAGCCCTTTCGATATAATTCAGAGTGGCTCTCGTTTTTGCTTTGGCGGTGAACGGTTTGCAAATTTTTGGACGGCATCTTTGATTGGATTAACTCTGACGGAAGTGCTAGCTTAAATGTAGCATTTTGTCATCTCGCATAGCATGTATAGTCACACCCGATCAATGCACACAGTACATAGAAGTCATTTACTTTTCAAATATCAACATAGAATTCATCAATAACAGAAAGTAAAAGCACAGCACGTGTTTCGAAACGCTTATGGATCGATTCATCTGTTATCACTGTGGATTTTGTTTTTGACTAGGCAGACTGTAATCTAATTTTCACAGGCAAATGTATTTGCGTGTGTATTGGATGTCTTTTAGGGTCGTTATTTCCACTCCATATGATAACTTCGCACGGTTCTGCTGTGTGCAAATATATATCTGCGAGAGGCTTGTTCCGTTCACAAAAGTTATGTTTTATAATTGGATGACCATTTTAATTGCTGTATCCGCTAATTAGAAGATTGTTTATCTCTCGCCCCTTGAAAACTGTCCTATGGCTGAAATTTGCTTATGTTGTTAAACCCATTACGGTAATACACAATTTTCCATCAAGCCATATTCATTTATTTCAATTTGATTTGTATGCCATTTATTCTCTTCCTGGTCCGTCAGGAAGATTAGAATGTGAATAGCGCACCATTTGAAAGAGGCACTCTCTGTGTATGTGCGTGCGTATTTGGCGAGTGAGTAAGTGTCATGACTTGGCTCCGCTTCAACATCTTTTTTTTTCCCCCCCTCTGTACATGTAACCCACTGTGGGAGTGAAATGAACCAAGAAACAACTAGAAAGGGAAAGAAAAGAAGAAAATGGTTTCATGTCTTTATCACACTGGTTAAACCAATGAAAATATGAAAGCGAGAGAAATATGATGAGGGGCACGGATGCGGAAGAGCAAAGAAAAATTAAACAGTGTCAAGGGAACACATTATTCAAAACCTGTTTTTACTCTATCAGGATGAGGTCAAACTACTTGACACTTTCGGGCAAATTGTTTGAAAATGATTAAAAAACAAGCAGTCATTATCACGGTCTAAGCTTTGTTTATTCAATTTTGTTTCATAGTCTTGATTTCTTTTCTGTAACGGCATAATATATTTGTTTGCCTCTTTGATTGCAAATCAATTAGCAATCCGTTAGGAAGCATACACACACAATTTAGCACTATTTTGGATCCTTAAAGTTTGTTATCTTGAAAGGTGCAAGATGGCAGTGCCCGCGTTCTGAATCTTAGGAAAATCAAGACCTCTGTGATGAGTTGCTTGTGACGAAGTGCTGCCTCCACAAGTGAAAAGATGGCGTTAATAGGACCTTCATTTCCAAAGCCACTTCCATTTATCTATTTTCTATCGCGCTTGTCGTCAGCATGGTCACGGTCGAGCAAGAGCCTATCCCAAAATATCAAACAAGTTGTTTTCAAATGTCGTTTGTAATGTAGTAGCCATCCAACCTTCACGCCGCAAGTAATATTTAAAGCACTGCCAAACAAGTATAAAAGTAGACACATCGGCATCAACACAACATTCACTTGGATTTGGCCTTGGTTTTCTTTTTTTCTGATGTCAAACTTGGGAAAACTTGTCTCCCAATTTTGCTCTCCTGCAGCACAGACGTGAATGAAAAGACCTTCTCCTTTGTGCTCAGATACTTCTTGAATAGAATAAAAATCCATTTCTACCAGGCCTTGCAATGGAAACAACGAAAAGCCTTGTGTCGGTAATCAAATTCTTTCGCTTTCTAAAGAAGAGCATTGCGGTGAGCATTGCAGTGAAAAGTGCAAAAAAAAAAAAAGTACAATAATTTTGTACTATCACACCTGAACCAAGTGACCAGGTTGTCTGCCTAAATGGTCTGAATATTTTAATCATCACAGTACTGTCCCGACAATGAAATTGATTCTTTCGGAAGCCCTATAAAAAAAAAGTGAAAAAAAATCAATCAATGTTCCCATCGATGCTGTCAGCTCTGTGACCTCCTGTGTTTATTCATGCATCTTATTGTATTACCAATGCTGCAGTCGTTCCCGCTAAATTTTACTCTAATTACCTGTGATGATCAATTATACACAGTAAAGTACACGCTGGGTTTCTGCTTGCTACGTTTTGGTTGATTAACCACATTAAAGCTACTTAACTCTCATCTCCAAGTGACAGGCATTGGAGCTAAAAAAATAAAATAAAAATAGAAGCGTTCACTGTACAATGTGTGAAAGCTGTACTCGGCCCCTGTGGTACCAGAAGCTCAGTCAACAACAGCAACACTTTAGCATCTGCATACAGATAATTAAGTTGCAGTAAAACCATTAGTTTTTTTTTTTTTTTGAAGGAGCGCATGATTGCTCAAGGGCAAATGTTGGGAATTGGACGTTCGTATACTATTAACAGCTTATCCACAATTGGCCAAAAAGTGACACTAAGTTGTGCAAAATTAGTTGAAGCATTAAAAAAAAAAAAAAAAAAAAAAAAGTAAAGCCCCGGTCACACCGAGTCACCTTTAGTCAATTTTCAAAGCTGAAAGCAGCCTCATTAGTAATGTCCCCGTTTATCAGCACAGGGCTTTTACAGCCACAGGCATGGGACGCTTTCCAACCCCAATTCAGCTGACGGAGGTAGAAAATTAGAAAACTGCAGCTTGCAAACGAACGAAACGGAGCAAAAAAAAAAAAAGGAGAGCGGTGAAATGATGAGAAGAAGGCGAGGAAAAGCAACAGATGAAAAGGTGAAGAGGGAGACAAAGATAGTAGAGGGAGACGTAGCGTGCTAAGTGAATTAACTCCAGCGGATAAGAAGCTTTGTGCTGACTGCCAACTTTGTTAATCCCCCCCGCCCCCCACCCCACCCCAATACACACACACACACACACACACACACACACACACACACACACACACACACACACACACACACACACACACACACATCTGGTCCACAGAGAATCGGAGCTCATGTATGAATGTGGATGTGGGAGTACCACAGGCCCATTATTTGTGATGCCTGCCTTCCTGCCTGTGTGGGCGCGTGCGTGCAAACATCCGCTTGCCGATACCTGTATTCTATTCATAATCTATGCAAGACTAGCACTACATGATCCAATGGTCATGGGGGAAACTGCAAAGTATGAGAAGCTTCAGGGCTTTTACGCTTCCTTCGTGGACACAACATTAGGTACAGCGGTACAACACTATATCCATCCACAAAAAAAAAAAAAAAAAAAAAAAAAAAAACCATATTATTCAGAAATATGTACTTGGGTCTAACTCGGGTCTAAAATGTGGCTGATGGATAGTCACCGATCAAACCTGTTGAGAATGCTGTCTAGTTGATTTGCCAGAGACTTAAATTAGCTGGTACACGAGTAAAAACATTATGGTGAGGTGCCCGTTCTAAATATTAACACCCTACTCGTTCCTCACGTCGACGCTTACTCATTTGTCAAGTGAACTCGTCTGTAAAGCCATCCTTGGCAAGACTTAGCTTTTTCTGAGCGCACCTGTCCACAGCTCCGGCAAATTCCAGCCGTCTGCCTCCCGACCTCCCCCTCATCATTCATAACTCCTTTGGCTGGAGCCCACTTGGCTGTGACGCTGCCAGACATTGCCATCGGCTCCCCCCCCAACCCCAAAAATCTCCCAAATTGATTCTTCATCCCTGCCTTATCCTTTTAAAGCAGGCTGATCAAAACTTTTGGTTCCGCACCGCCCACCTTGCATTTCTTAGCAATTTGAATTTCCTTTTGTCATTCCATCCCTATTCCAAAACTCAACCAGATTAGTTTGCCCCTCATGTGCTCACAGCAAATAAGAATTTATGCCCAGTCAACCCGCAGGATTGAACAAATATAAACAAGAAAATGACAATATTGCGTGGCATCATAACGAGAGCATTACTATAATTAAAAATAAACAAACCAAAAAAAAGAATCAAAATAGGCTCGGCTGCTTGTACCTGAGGCTCAGTCGATGCGAAGCACGTCTCATCATAGAAATGCCACCAGCAGCATCGAGGCCATTGCACTGAAAAATACATTTTATTCACCAAAGCGTCCGGCAAATTGATTGGATGACATATTTCATAACTACAATTTAAAAGATTCATTCAAACAACCTTGAACATTGGAAAAATGAAATTCTGGCTCCACTTCCTAAAATTAAACTTGACCATTTCATAAAACAATTGAAGAAACATTACATTTACATCATTGTGTTACTCCTTAGCGCAACTAGACTAAAAGTATATTTTCTGCAACAAATAACTGGTTTTCACTCAATCACATTCACCCCTCTGCAAAATTTGGACTATTCCACAATAGATTTGAGGATGAATTAATTTATTTTAAAAATGGAGGAATGGATGGGATGTAAACTACGCTGTACACGTACTTGTCTGTTTTCATTTATTCACCACCGGACTGCTAAAGCCACGTAGGTCCATCATGACATAACATTTCTCGTCTCGTCTAGTCTCCCCTCCCGCCGTTCTATGCTGCAGCAGCTGCGGCGTGGACAGACAGATGCTGATTAAACTTAATCGCATCAAAGCCACATCATGCGCATCCGACACACATACAGTATATGTACTCGTACACAGACGCGCAACAGCCAGCATGCGCGTACTTGTGTGTGTGTGTGTGTTATGGTTCAGTCATTAGTGATATTGCTTCTCTGCATCTGTTAGCCTAATCCGGTTCACGAGCCGGAGCCTGGATGATCCTTTTGCGGATCCGTGCACAGGTTCGGGTATTCCTGTCACTGAGCAGCGACTAAAACCGTTCCAACACATCAGCAGTGAGGGACTTGCGTCTTTGTTGCCCCACAAAATGTACATCACATTGTTAGTTTCATAAAATGAAATTAGCATCATTTTCAAATCGCAGTTGGATCATAGAATGCAAGTGTGATTAAGTTGATATCCAGAAATGAGATCATCCCTATTCAATACCTGTCATCTTACTTCCAAAAACATCATTCCAGCGTTAAGATCTACAGTTCAGGGGTGAAGTTGCAAATTCCCCCAGTGAACTCTGAACGTCCCCAAAGGAGACGTGAGATGTAATCATCAGACTAATGATTCAAACGAAATGTTTTTTTTTTTCTTTTCTTTTAAATAACAATTACAAAAGTTATAGAGAAGAAAGGGCAGCGCGCACAGATAAGGTAAATGTGCTCAGCCCTTCGGAAAAGTAAAGGCTCCATGGTAATTTCCTTGTAGAAATAGCCGCTTCCACGGGCGGCGGCGGTTAGTGAGATAGATGGTCCGGCTGAGAGGTGGGAAAAGTACACCTCAGCACTTTTGGACTTTATCTATTAAAGAGGTAATATTGCATGATCAAGTGGTGGTGGTGGTGGTGAGGGGGTGGGGGGGGGCAGTCACTCACATCCAACTTGGCCTCCCTTCCCCTCTTGCTCTCTCTCTCTCTCTCTCTCTCCTCCAACTCCGTTTCTGTCCATCATGTTGACTAATGAGCGTACCGTTTCCACTTCTGTCTGATGGTCACGGTCCTTCCCGAAGACGCACGCAGTCGGGGCACGGTGCCAAACACAAATACCAACGTGACGACCGCGCGGCCACGGTTAAATTATTTGTCGGCTTCAAAACGTGAGGGCTGTTTACAAGTCATGATGGTCAGAGGTCAACTATAAGCTCCCTCCAGATGTTTGAGGCGGCCTATAGCAGCGACTAAATCTGGATCACATTAAGAAGTGTTGTTTTATTATTGTTGTTGTTGTAACTCCTTTTAAAACCACTGCTGGTTGGTTACATCCATCCATTTTCTATAATGCTTTTCCTCAATAGGTGCCATGTACCTGTTAGATGTTAGTTGAAGGTTACATCGATGCCGATTTCTATGAGCATGTCTCTACATTTTGGATCATGTTCGCAAAGATTTTGTGAGACAAAATTTTGTGGTTTGTTTGAATGTAAAATATCAGAACGATTTTGTATTTTTTTTTGGTAGTCTGACGCCATTTTTCACGCAGACTATTTTGTTTTTCTCTTTTCCTGTTTTCGTCTCGGACTGGAGAAAACCTTGACTAAGAACGTGTTCATTCAACCTGCATGTTTTCTGACGAAGTGAAGCTGAACAATTAATGTCCTTTTTTCTTTGTTTTTTTTCCCCCTTTCATTTGCCAAATATGCGGTTGCATGGGTGAGCCAAACAACCCAGCAGACAGTGATGAAATGAGTGAGACCGTGTTGAATATGAGTATAAATAAGATTAATTATAACTATTCAAGCGACACCCAATGCAACAATGATTCCAAACCACAATGAAAATTGGTTTGGTGTGTGCATTCTCTTTCCTGTATGTGAGCAAAATGCCCAAAATGGATGCACATGCGTTTTCATTGTCCTCCAAATGATACTTTTGTTGTGTGACCATCAAACATTTATCATAAAATTGTTACATTTTGGTTTTATTAAAAAAAAAATAAGGTTGTTGCACAGAGTCTTAATAGGTTGGGATGAGTTGACTTAAATATGAATTTCATAAGTAATAGAAACACAACAGCATGTGAGTACTACCCCACTGTGCTTAAGTGGATGAGCAACAATAAGCACTTTGCGGTGGAACAAAGACAATAGGTGCAGTCGCCGGGCATTCTTGTATCACGCTCAATGTTTTGTCCTCTCTCTAAAATCTTTTGTTGTGAAAAGATCAACTGCAATGGCAAATACCTCCGCCAAAGCAAACCAAAGTGTAAATTGCGCACCATGTTTGTTTGTTGTCACATTCTTCTGGGTTTGGATGTGTCACGCATGTATGATTCTGAATACAAACCTGACTTTTTGGGTTGATTCTTCCGGAAGCCTGCGTTATCTCCTCTCCTTTACAAGTGTGCTTTTTTTTTTTTTTTGTAACGAGAGTGGTGCAGGGAATAATGAAACTTGTCTGGAACAATACAGTGGCTTTTGAAAGCAGAAGAGTGTATGATTAGCATAATAAGTGACATTTCAATTGGTGGAGAGCAGGCCTATCAAAAACCAGCGCTTTGATAACAACCTGGAATTAATGTTGTGGATAATGGAGTCTGGGTGGAAAATCAAAAGGAGAAGGGGGTCAAGGAGGGCAGTGTATTTATTTTTCGAAAAAAAATAGAAAAAAAAAGTCAGTCAGGTGTTTAAGAGGCAGGAAAGGAAAGACGTCACGAGAAGCACAGCGTTGTTTCGACATTTCGTTCTGTCTTTCTTCACTTCTAGCCAAGCGCAGGACTTGCGTAGGAAGAGGCGGCTGCAGGCAAAAGAGTGTAAGGGCGGTTGAGAGAGGGGGGCGGAGGGGTTTGACACTTTCATTTGTACTTTTAAGGTCTCCTTATTATCACCTTTCAAGAGAAACCCACTCTATTCTTACAACGCTCTTTTCCTCTCGCGCGGCACGCAAGTTTTTATTCTCTCTCGCGCTCACTCTCTCTTTTTCTCTGCTTGATTAATTATAAGGGGATCAGAAAGAGTGAAAAGAAGAGATGGAATTTCAGCTCGTGAAGAATAAAAGGAACCCTGCACCTGCATGTTCACACACAAGTTTGTCTTAGTGTGTTGTTGAACTATTTCAAGAGTGTGGCCAACACCAAACCTTGGCTCTTGAGCTGAATTTCCACGACACAACCAATTGCAGTTTCAAGCCGAATCGATTGTGTTGCCATTTCCATGTACATTCCAAATGACACCTATCCAATAGGGTTGTTTACAATGACGCAACACATGAACCGACCTGTTTGTGTCATGAGCGTGGTGGTGTGGGATCCCAAAAAGCAGGAGGGAGGGAGGAGCTGGGTGACCTTGACAAACTGTATGAACAAAACAATGAGAAAATCCTGAAAAAAAAAGCCGTAAAAACAACAAGAATCCAAAGTAACTAACAAAAATGCATACCAGTAGCAGAAACTCAACCATCGAGTGGTCGGCCCGGGAGTCCTTTTAACAGAGAACCTACTGATGACATGATGACAAACAGGTGTGCCACCGTAGGAGGAGCCCTACAGAGCCACCTGCTGGTCCCAAACAGATCAACCTTGACAGTTTGCGCCCAAATTGCACTTAAATAACTCCACAACTGTCAACATTGGGCAGCGGAAGCATGGTTGCGCCAAAATTATTCATACAATTAAGAAAAATGATTCTCGTTCATGGCTCACACCACTCACGTACACTCACCAGGCCCTGCCTCTTAAAGGCGCACATGCTGCAGTACTTGCTTGCAATTGTTTCTCATTCAGAGGATAAAAGCTTCTCTTTTTGATGCACTTGCACTTTTTACATTAAAAAAAACCAAATCAAGTCGGGTTTTTTTGGTACACCCCTAACTGTCACCATACATTGCTTGTATCTCAAACTTGACGCTGTGAGCCCCCCACACCCCACCCCCTTCATTTTTTTCTGATCATCTTTTAATGCAATCCTTGAAACACTTTGACATATGCACATTCACCTCTTTTGTGATGTGATCAGACACCAATAAGAGCAAATCTCATTAACATCAAACTACTTCAGCGCTAATCAGGTTACGGCGCGAGCAGCAAGCCAATGGCGGCTCCTAATGCCATTAAGGCGAGCCGTGATTGGATTGGGATCTTATTTCGACTTCCTGAAGGCTGCCAGCATTTTAATCAAGCAAGCACGGCCGCAGTGATGTCACGGGCCGTTAGAACAGCGAGAGAGTGATGTCACAGCTCATTAAGATCGTAAGGATGTTGGTGGGGATGAGTGGAGCGGATTGATGCGTTTGAGTCGATGCGCGCCTAAATAGACATACTTGGGCTTCATACAAAATATACGATTTTGCAAAGGTTTAGAGAGCGGCTGAGTGTCCGCCGAAGCCGTAAATGTCGAAGCTGCGAGGACCATGAAACATACATAACTGAAAAAGACAATGCTACTGGAAACGGAATAATTTTCAGTGAATTAGGCCAGTCTTCTCTCATCTTAACACCCAGTTGGAGTACTTTTCTGTTCGATTCTCAACAAGAGCATTGCAATAGTTAATTGGAATGACATTCAGGCTGCTTCTTCCTCGGAATTGTTAGTGAGTCGAGCTCAGTCGTTGGGCAAAGCGAGAATGAACTAATCCTCTGTGCTGGTTTTATGGATTTTTTTTTTTTGTGTGTGAGATGAACTGACTCTCCCAGGCGTATTCAATTAAAAGTTAAAGAGATCCATTTAATGGAGAAATTGGACATGAAAGGAAACAATCACTTTTTTGTCATTTTTGGTAAAACTGTACATTACTATAATCATCTGTTGAAAAAAAAACTCAGTCAGTGGTCCTATTTTGTGCCTCAAATTTGATTTTTAACGCTTTTGATGCCAGCCATTTAGAAAAACATTGAGTGCCACCCAATTCAGTTCAGGGTGTCGTTTACCTTCTGTCCGAAGTCAGCTGGGACAGGCTCCAGCAACTCCCCCTGACCCTGTTCAGGATAAGCGGTGTTGAAAATGGAAGGATGGATGGATGGATGGATGGATGGATGCTATTTAATAGTCGTAGTATTTAGTAGTGTGTGCGCGTGCACGTGCGCGTGCGTGCATCATGACAAGCATGTCTTACATCCTCGCTTCTACTTCTAAATTTAGAATGTCTCCTGCTCTTGTACCGAAGTCCACCTGCACCTGAGAACAAGTGGAATAGAAAATTAATGCCTGAAGGACCAGAAATGTTGATAAACAAGTTAAAATAAAATTAGCATAAATCCCCAAAGTTGCCTTTGTTGTCGGGGTCCACCTATTGAAAACCTCTGTCAGTCACAAGATGGCCACCCTATCAAGCACACTTACTGGCCTCGCGACATTAAGTTAAAACAAAGCATTGTGGAACGTTTCATCAATTTAACCTGGCCAACCCTGTTGGAGCCACTCCATTCGTTCTTTGATTCTCCCCTCGATCGTCTCAATTTGAAACGGCACGACGACGTCGATCGGCTCTCGCTCTCTCTCCGCCGGCTCTCCCGCTGCAGATCGATGGCGAGGGCGAAAAGCTAATGACCCATCTCGGCAACCAATTCACTCAGCGCTACCTCGCTCAGTACCTGTCCAAACCTGTGAGCGGCAAAGAAATGGGAGCGTCTCGCCCTAACTCGCAAAGTGAAAGCTTATTGAGGAGAATCAGGACCGATAACAAAAGCCAAATGTAGACTAATTTTCAAGGCGTGGATGAATTGCCATCATCGCGTAAGCCTCTCTGTATTACCTATAAAAATACCATCCGCTTGATTTAGGCTATTGAATTATGACATTAATGACAATGTGTGAGTTTTATTCGGGTACCTCCACTTCCTCCCAGATTTAAAAAACATTAGGTGCATTGAAGATTCAAAGGGGTTGGGTGGGGATTGGATCTTCCACCATCGATTCGGCAAAGCTGAATCCCAAGGTAAAGAGCTTGAAGCTGAAGTGTGCCCGCAAGTGGATGGAAAATGATTGACACTTTGTCAGGTACGCCTTCTGTCTCTGAGTGGTTGTTTTTGTGAAAATCAAATTATAGGAACAGATGAATTCCAGACCATGCCATGCTAATGGTCAGTGTGGTGGGGAAATAAAGCTTTGTTTTGTAAATACAGACAGATTACGTCTCCAGACAGTGCTACATATTCTGTGGATCAAGTCGGCTTTGCAAACAAACGTCTCGTGCGAAACACCAACATTGTAAAGAGAACAGAAAATTTGGGGCTGGAATCATGTTTAATGAATGCACATAGCGAGAGAAAACTACCATACATGTGTTTATATGACGTACGGAAACGGAATTGCTGCACATTTGTGTTCAGGTGTGAAGAGACTCAATAAAAAAAAAAAAAAAAACACTCCATCGGCTAAATATATTCCCAGCGCACACTGATGACAAATGATCTATGCAGCACAATTTTGTCACGCCCGAATGATCATGTTGCATCAAACTTTTCCCGCCTTCCTATCTCTTGAACTTCCCGCCTGCTTATCCAACCATCCATCCATCCATCTCCTCGCTCCCCTTTAGTTAAGCTCCAGTGCCTATCGCATCTGAATTCATTTGCGCCTCAAGAGATGATCACTTGTGTTGTTCTCCTGTGTGTGCGTGTGTGTGTGCGTGTGTGTGTGTGTGTGTGTGTGTGTGTGTGTGTGTGTGTGTGTGTGTGTGTGTGTGTGCTTGTGTGTTTCATGCATCATCAGCGCTAAATGATTATAAAGCACAGTTATTAAAAACTGCCATAATTACCACCCCTTTGGCAAAAACAGTCTGATATGAATTTACCTCTCTTGCTCTCTATGGGAAAACAAACTCAAAAATTTATGGTCACACACACACACACACACACACACACACACACACACACACACATCCCCTGGCAAGAGCAAACAGAAGCCTAATGTCATTTGTCACGTCCTTTCTGGCACACCGTCAATGACAATTATAAACCTTCTAACACCAAATTTGCATCTTAATACATCACTTGATCTTTTGGGGGGAGCATCCAGTTGTGAAATTTGCAGTTTCAATCAATCTACCAGAGAGCAATTATCTTTTTTTTTCTTCCCTAAAATACTTGTTTTACTCTCAGTATAGGTGATTAGCGCCTTGCTTTTCTGCGCGTTTAGCAGCCGCGTCAACAAAACCTGTCGTCAAAAACTCCCTCGACTTTAAAGGAGACGATATTTCGTTGTCTGCCTACGAGGGGTGTTGGAGAACTTGAAATTTGTTGATGTGTCCGTGAGCCACGTACATCCCCTTAAAACTAGCTAATTTCAGCAACACAACAAATCCAGTGTGTCAAGTGTGCTATCACTTTGGATATTTTAAGCAAGGTCACAGATAGTTTCTTGAAACATCTGTTTTAAATTGTTTTAGAAAAAAAAATTCATCATTTTTCCTTGGAAAGGAATTCCCCACAAGATATCTCAATTCACAAAGGTATGTGTTTGTCAGTGCTCGTTTTGAGCCAATATTCTTCAAACCTTCAGGGATAATCCTGTAGTCTGTTCCAAACCCAATTATTGATTTTGAATTACATCTGACCGGGTGGCTGAGGTTTCTGAGGTGAAAGGTCAACTCAGTTCATATTTATCACCACTCTAGCAGGCCAAAGACTCCCGTGCAGCATTTAGAATCAAATCTGATCAAATAGCCGACTATCAACCACGGTTTAGGCAATCCTCTTGAAACTAAAACTGTCAAGAATAACTGAGCATTATTAAGGTGATTATGAGAACAGCAGAAATTATCAATCATCGGGCATTTATAGATGAAGGGCTCAATAACTGAGTTGCGTCATGATTGAATGCAAGGCGATTAATTCGAGATTGCGGCGCGTGTTACCCCTGACGCCAGCAGTTATAAAAACACCATTGCATTCATTGATCCGTCTGAAGCAGCAGCGCGCTCCGATTCCGCGGAAGACAAGGCGGATTAGAAAGCACGATGCAGGCCATCAAAGCAATCAACGCCGCAATATCTTTCGCTGAAGGGGACCGCATCCTCAAATTGAGTCAAGAGACAGATCGGGTTGATGCGTGTCCATTGTGGAAAACCATTTGAGCATTGGTTCGGTATTTTGGCTAACCGACAGAAGGGCGGGGCCCTCGTCGGCTTTTCGGGCCTTTTGGACTTTTTCTCATGACGCACCTTCATGCCAGATCGGTGTTGTGGGCGGGGCAACTCTCAAATGTGGGCGTTCCCTGTCAAATCTGGAATGATGCTCATTCTCCTATCAATCTAAGCACTTTTTCTGTTTGGCGCCTCAAAGGCTGTGACGAGTTGAGCGTGAAAAGAATTTCTGGATTTAAAGGGTCTTTTTTTTTTAAGAGTTTTCTCATTGTGCAGGACGAGTGTGAACTCACTTTGCAAAAGTAGACACTTTCACTGACTGAAAACGCATTCATGATGTCATTATCAAAAGCTCCACGGACCGTGCTCATGTAAATAAAGGCTTCAAGGATGTAAACTCGCGCTAAAAGTCTAGCTAAGTATGCATCGTATTATCTCCCAAAACGCCAAAAGAAGTGGTCAAGGCCGGCGTTATTATCACAAATTAGTATCAACCGAACAGACTGGCACTTAAGTTGCTGCAACACAAGAGCAACTGTTTATTCCATAGATATGTTTGTCCTTGTTTATGACAACTGATGAAAAAAAAAAAAAAACATGATTATCTAATCCTTGCACAAAGTTTACCCCTTTGGCCATCTGATGTTGTTGTGCAAGGGCGACTGTGTGGGCGGGCAATGTCCACGCACAACGATGATGATAACGTTGGTGAGTATTCATTTTTGCTACACATGAGGCACCGCAGCGAGACTCAGGGGTCGCTTACAAGATGGCGTTTATGTTGTTATAAAAAGTGGATTTTTTTTTTCACGAAACAATGAAGAAAGTAGTGGCAGAAACGAACTTCGATGAATTAGAGGCCAATGGTCGTGGGGTGGAACAGCGGACAACGGTGGCTAGAAGTTAGCTGACTTCATGCAACACAGATGTGAAGCAATTCTCAGAAAGTTTTTAAAAAATGTTTTTAATGCATGATTAACCAAGTGTGATTAACAAGAGCAAAACAACACCGCAGTAGTTCTATTCTGTCTCTGGTAGACCCGTAAGAGGCGTTTCGTTCTGCCCTGGATTATTCGATCTCCTGGAGGCTCGCTATTTGTGATAATCAGCTGCAAAACAGACACGACACACGCTCACTCACTCCCACCATCCACCTGTCATTACCAGCTGGCACACACACCTGGCTCACCGGAATTGGACCAAAAACAAAGTTACCATAGCAACCATATGGTGTTGGCCTGGCATTGGTGGGCATTGCCATGGTAACGGTAGAACAGTCAAGTGGGCATTGCCCCAAACTCGCAGGCTGCGCTGGACTTGGAACGCAGGCACAGGCTTTGTACAAATGGGATGGACTGGACGCTGCTTCCATGCTCGTGAGGACGCCGGGGCTCAATGTGACTTGACCGCACGCTGATCCTTAAACATCTTGAACATGTCAATTGAGTTCACATTTTTGCGCGTGGAAAATGAAAAAGAATGTCTTTTCTGAGAACCAAAAAGTTGGCCAGCATGCCTTGCAGGCAGGAGGTTCTGGGTTCGAATTTCAGATCAGTGTGGATGTCTCCCTTGTGCTGGTGTGGGTTTGCTCTGCCTTCCTCACATAAGCCAAAAATATGAACGGCATGTAATTTGAAGACTCTAAATTGTCCGCAGGTGTGAGTGTGAATGTTTGTTTGACTATACGTGACCTGCAATTAACTGACAGCCAGTCCAGGATAATTGGACATGGGAATTTTGGCATTAAAGTCTTTATTTTTGGTCTCGAAATATTACATGGACAGCAAAAGTACATATTTTTGATAAAATATATATATTTTTAAGTGGTTATGTAAATCTACAGCGTTTTTGTTTCCTTTTGTTACTTTTCAGTGTGGCCCAAACACTCTTTGTTTGAATGCATGCATTCTCCACACTTCTATCATTGTTTGAATTGATCTCGTGTCCTACTTCCAATGTTGCTTCATCCAGTTCCAGTTGTATACCAACTATTGTTTAAAACAAAACAAAACAAAACAAAACAAAAGGTCTGGAACAGTTTCCCTTTATATCAAGGTCTGCCGCTTCCTGTGAAGTCTTCCATTTAACTGTAACGCAACCAACAGAGTCCTGGCTAAGCATTGCAACCAGAGCGGGAAAACTGGCTTGAGTAGTCCTGACTAATCCCTTGTCTCAGTGGTTGATTTGCCGGTTTGGGAATAGCATTCATAAAGGGGGCAGGACAATCAAATATCTAAAAAAAAATGGAGATGTGAAGCTGGGAGACAATGCTGTGCTTGTTTGTGTAGCTTGCGGAGAGTCTGTTTTTTCTCATGTCTCGTCGGTGAGGTGCTGTACAGTCTGCAGAGCAGGTTCCTTGTATGGGTTTGTATGTGTTCACTTTTTGGGGACACAAATATGTTTCCATGATTCAACCACATTCTGGGATGAGCCACATTCAATTTGTCAAAAAAACAAAACAAACAAAAAAAAAACCCATAACAAGTAAATACAGGTGTGGAGTAGGATCTGGGGGGGTTTAGGCTTGTCCTTGAGCTACAGTTGCATGGAGACAGCCATGAAGCAGTTTCCTTTTTTTTTTTTTGTTACCATGGTATGCCGTCTGTCTTGTGTCCCAAAGCTTAGTTTAGAACGCCACCAAAATCTTCTGCTGATTCCTCTGAAATTACTCCACAGCTCTCATCGACTGCATACGGCGGGATGTCATCACAATGCGCCACTAGCCTGTAGCACAACATCGTTGCACCAGGGCAACACGTACACAAAGGGCCTTCGGAAGAGGTTTTTGCTGTGTAGGAATGCGTGCGTTCGTTGATAGTCGCTGGACGGGTTTGCGACATTTGTCTGCTCCAGCAAATTACCAAAGCTTGTTAAATGACGAGCTGAAAAACTGGCTTCTTGGTGAGAGACTTTACGGTATGCACAAGTGCATATTTTTACGCATGTGTGTTTACACACTCCCACATCAGATTGCATACCTGAGACCTGAACGTATGTCCAAATGACTTGGCAAACACAAACTAAAGTCTCCTCATATTTCTTTCTAACGTAAACTGGCTTCTGCATAGCTGCTCTGTTTAACAGCAAAGGCGTCAGGACCGGACCGAAGCACGACACCTCTTTTACATTGTTTGGTTTGGGGTTAAACATATAGTAGTGCGACTACTAGCGCCTCTCTCATCCATCTTTGACAAATCCTAACAAAGTAAGAGCAAAGTCAAAGGCTCCAATGTGCAAAATCTAGAATGGCGTTCAGAATGCAGACCTCCACCTAGCCTCGAGTGCTTAAAAAACACTTTCACCCAGATGCGTTGCAGCACTACATTGCCACTCACAGGCCAGTACGGCAGACTCTCATGAGGGGTCAGACTTGCAATTGTCTTTGCGGATATTTGTTTGTGCTCTCTTGGTATGGCGCACGCTATGAGAGCAGGAACAACACAACATTTTTTCCCCTTGTCATGTGATCCAGATAACTGTGATTGTGTGTACCCTGCAGTATGGCTTTTTGGCTCTCAGTCAACCCGTGCTATGCTAGCTCACGACAGCCTATTATGCTGTAATGCTGTCTAAAATTCTGGCATGCGTGTGTGCTACTATATAAAGTGCACAGTTTGAAAAAAGTGCGAGAGGGACAATTCCAGGCTCGAAATTCACACATCCCGCTCGGACAGTCGGAGAACACCAGATCACCGGCGCACAGCAGCAATCTAGCTGCTGTAATGACCTTATTAAAGGTATTGCTCCTCTAGATCCAGACTAAGATTGCCTATGCAAATATTGCCGTCTGCAAGAGCAAGGCGACAGCGAGGAGAGGGTGCTCGCATCTCCTATATGCAAGAGGGGGCCGCTGCCTGAGGAGAAAAACACTCAGGATGTATTTACTTGTCTCCTATGCATTTCCACAAGCTATATTTATAGCACGAGTGTGTAAGATTTTTATTTGTCGTGATGTTTATTCAACTTGGCTTTGACATGCTGTCACCGCCATTGGTTGCATCTGGGCAAGTTATTTTACCTTGCAGGAAATGTGGAGAACATGAGCCAGTTCATAATTTCATCATCAGGAATGCACAGAGAGGTACGAAGGAAGATTTAACAGCAACGAGTGCCGCTTTCTGGCATTTGAACAATTTCACATGAAGGTCAACTTTTGCAATTTTCTCCATTGTTTGTATGTATTTATGTGTATCTTCTTATCTACTATATAATGGCATGAAGAGTCACTGCCCTGTTTTCAGTGCCACAAAGTGTTTCTAGCTTTGTAACATCAAATTGGGGATTTGGCCCTGTTCTTACCCTCAAAAAAAAAAAGTTTAGCTTTGATTTATAATGTGAAGATTTACCCCTAATTTCAACTCCACAAATGGTGTTTTGGCCAAGTCTCTCTCTGACATCACATCGTGACCGAACTTTTTGCCTTTTTGATCAAAAACTTGTTTGCCTTTGTTATGTTAAACCGAGGAATCATTCCTAATTTCAACCCCACGGTTTTTTTGTTTTTTTTTGAGCAACCTCTTTTTGACATTGGGCTGATGATTTGCCACTCTTTTGTGTTTGCTTACTTGATTGACAAGTTTCTGGCTTTGTGATGTAACTGTGTGAATTTGGCCCTGGTTTTCGATTCCACAAAGTGTTGCTGTTTTTCTATTGTTGAATCAACCGATGATTCTCCACCATTCTCGGCGTCTTGTTTGTTCAAACCGTTTTTTTTTTCCCCTGGCCACGTGACGTCACGCCACCCCGCGCGAGCTTATTAAAGGTATTGCTCCTCTAGATCCAGACTAAGATTGCCTATGCAAATATTGCCGTCTGCAAGAGCAAGGCGACAGCGAGGAGAGGGTGCTCGCATCTCCTATATGCAAGAGGGGGCCGCTGCCTGAGGAGAAAAACACTCAGGATGTATTTACTTGTCTCCTATGCATTTCCACAAGCTATATTTATAGCACGAGTGTGTAAGATTTTTATTTGTCGTGATGTTTATTCAACTTGGCTTTGACATGCTGTCACCGCCATTGGTTGCATCTGGGCAAGTTATTTTACCTTGCAGGAAATGTGGAGAACATGAGCCAGTTCATAATTTCATCATCAGGAATGCACAGAGAGGTACGAAGGAAGATTTAACAGCAACGAGTGCCGCTTTCTGGCATTTGAACAATTTCACATGAAGGTCAACTTTTGCAATTTTCTCCATTGTTTGTATGTATTTATGTGTATCTTCTTATCTACTATATAATGGCATGAAGAGTCACTGCCCTGTTTTCAGTGTCACAAAGTGTTTCTAGCTTTGTAACATCAAATTGGGGATTTGGCCCTGTTCTTACCCTCAAAAAAAAAAGTTTAGCTTTGATTTATAATGTGAAGATTTACCCCTAATTTCAACTCCACAAATGGTGTTTTGGCCAAGTCTCTCTCTGACATCACATCGTGACCGAACTTTTTGCCTTTTTGATCAAAAACTTGTTTGCCTTTGTTATGTTAAACCGAGGAATCATTCCTAATTTCAACCCCACGGTTTTTTTGTTTTTTTTTGAGCAACCTCTTTTTGACATTGGGCTGATGATTTGCCACTCTTTTGTGTTTGCTTACTTGATTGACAAGTTTCTGGCTTTGTGATGTAACTGTGAGAATTTGGCCCTGGTTTTCGATTCCACAAAGTGTTGCTGTTTTTCTATTGTTGAATCAACCGATGATTCTCCACCATTCTCGGCGTCTTGTTTGTTCAAACCGTTTTTTTTTTCCTGGCCACGTGACGTCACGCCACCGCGCGCGAGCGCGCACGCCGCTGCTCTCTCCGTCGCGCACGCGCAGCCTCACTCAAAGTGTCGCGTCCTGCAGAGTGAGCGTGTTGGGAAGCCGAAAAGCGAAAGGAGAGAATGGAGTGCTTGACTCGGCTGAGGAGGCAGGAATAATAAACACAAATACTCCTAATAAACGTTGACAGAGACACTCGAAGACGGAGAAAGTCGCGGAAGAAGCAAAACTTTGTGCGGGGAAACTGTTCCAGACGCCGATTTGAAACATGGATACACTTTTCTGTCTTTTCTTGGGACTCCTGCTGCTCTTTTCGGCTCTTGCGGGCATCTCCGGGCAGATAGCACCAGGTAAGACAGGAGAGAAACGTGCAAATGTTTGGTTTGTTCATGTAGGGGCACTCGGGGTTAATTCAAGGGCGCTCTGGCCAGGTATGTGTTTTTAGGCGCAGCGGAAAAGTTGGCAACAACCATCGCCCTTGTTGTATCGTGTCAGAAATGTTCGCAAATGCATTCGCGTGCCACAACCTGTCAACTTGAAAATCATTTTCCCAGAAACTGTCATTGGTCGCTGTGGTAATTGTTCGATTTGCTGCCGAATGTAAATGCGCGGTGAGACGACGACGACGACGACGTTGACTTGAGGTTTGAATTCGGGGCAGTTGGCCAAGCTGCACAAACCGCTCACGTCAGTTCATGTTCACTCTTGAGCGAAAACCAAAAAAAGTTTTCTGATCAAAGCTGCGGTCTTTTGGGAGTTTTAAAGATCAGTTTTGACGAGGTTTATTATAAAAGCAAAAAAAAAAAAAAACGGACAAAGTTCTGGACGTGTGGTAGTCGCTGCTTTTATTGTTGACAGTTTCGCGAAAGCACAGTCTGGTAAATGTTCGTCTGTTAAAATGGTAAATGTTAAGCGTTGCGTGCAAATGCATTCGTTTTATATTATGCAAAACCAGAATTCGCACATACAGTTACTTGAACTGAACGGAACTGCTGTCATATGCATTCACTTTAAAGTCTGTGTGCATATGTATCACCAATTCAAATTGCAGTAGTCCTACTTTTCGTTTACCTGTTAAGTCTATCCTGTGTTTACGTACGTCGCGGGTTGGAATGAAACGAGACGTCGAGAGAGACTACTGAAACAAGTCTATTCACTTTGCAATGTTGTGACAAAAGAAAACATTTATTTATTTTTTGGATGCAAGAAAATAGAAGTACAGTTCTGAAGCTTGAAATCAAATTCCTGTTGTTGTTTGCGTGTTGTGTTTTAGATGAAAGTGGTTTTTTTTAACCCCTGAAAAAAAAACAGCACACGTCAGCCATGTCAGCTTTGTCTCCGCTCGACATTTTGCATGCTTGCTTTTGTGTGCCACTTTTTTATATAACATTGGCATATATTGGACAGTAACTGTCTTATTTCAAAAAGATTGCCACGCGATGCTATATTGTGAGACTATTGCTATTCTTTGAAAAAAAAAATGGCACGACTTTAAAGGGAGGAATTTCGGAGGATTTACTTTGCAATTCCGGCCTCCAATATGTGTGAATGCAATGTACTGTATTTGTAAGAGCTGACCTCCAATCTGACCTCGCGAAAGCTTTATTAAATGTGACTCGCACACAGCACGCTTCGTTTATGTGCCGGGCCATGACCAGAAACTGTTCGAGGGGGAGGAAAAAGTCTGCTAGGGCAAGCCCAGGCTCGTTGATGATTTGCATAAAAAATATTTCATTACCACTTCTTCAGTGAGCTTTATTGCCAGGCCCCTCCCTCCTCTAGCCCACCCTTCCATCTCCTAACTACTCCCCTGGTTCCCCTCCCTGGGGGCCATTTGGTCTGCAGGGCAACAAATGTGTGGAATTTCTTTGAGACCTACCCGGGAATGCAAGCGCAGTTAATTTGCAAGTAAATACGAGATGCTGCTTTACATAGCCTAGAGGTGGGTCATCGTTAAGGTGGACAAGAGGGTGCGAGCACAAGTGGTTGTTTCCAAAATTTGCAAATACAGTGGAACGCCCAAAATGTTTTTGTGTCACTTGTTGACTTTCAAGTTCGAATTTCGAAACTAATTTACCATAGTCAAATGATATGCAGTGAATTGGCTCTAGGGTCAAACTGTTACCGTCATACAACCTCAAAAGGCAATGTTTAAAATACAATGTTTGCATTGCCCTAAAAGTTGTATCATAAAAGTCAATTAAACAAAAATAAAGTAAAACTACTCACTTTTTTTTTTTTGGAAAATGGAAGATTGGAGCTAAAACATGGAGACCACCAATGCAACACTGTCGCCTGCTCAAGTATTAGCTATTGCTGTAACTAGCTTTTGTTTACTGCAGCTTATCAGAATCATCTTTATTGGCCAAGTATGTAGAACACACGAGGAATTTGTCTCCTGTAGTACAGGCTACCCGAGTATCATCAATAGCAAACAACTACGATAAACTTATAACTGTAATTGTGTTGTTTACCCTTCCGTCAAAGTTAGTGGTTACGATCAGAGGTGGTACAGATACCACTGGTGGGATGGGGGCTCCCTCTGGTGGTCCAAGAGAGAATTACTGAATTTAATGTTAAAACTGTTTGGTGAGGTGATGAAATCCAGTCGAGATTTGTTCAGTTGTATTTAACTTTAGAGTACAACACATTCGCAGTAAGTCTTTTGGAACTGCCCCTCCCTCCCACCAAACATTTAGGCACATATATTGTTGAACTTTTGCAAAAAGAAACATTACCTTAGATGCTCACGAAAAAAAATTGTCGACGTTAGGCGCCATGATGGTTAGTTTGAGACAGCAGAGCTGTCATGCGTCTCCTTCAAACGCACGCAAGGACAAATCGCGCATCGGTTGAAAAGGAATTAAAACTGTCACATTACTTTGGATTGTTGATGTCCTTTTCTCGAAAATGACTCTCATTTGCATCGACAATCTTCCACTTTCCCCCCATTTTATAATGTCCCAATGAAACCGTGCCGTATTAAATGATGCCGTTTAACGTGAGCTCTCTCTGGCGTCCGCGCTTATCGTCGGCCCGCTTTGCGGCAACCTCGTTTTGGCTTATCGCCTCCACGCTCGGAGTAATAAATGTGGCCCGGCGTGTCTGCCGCGCTGCCTTTTACAATGTCAATAAGTGACTGCGCGTCAACGTGACAACTTCTCTAAATGCGCTGACCCGCGTTGACAGCGTCTTTAATCTTAATGAAGTGCAATAATTGTGTTCCATTAGCTTCCCTGGGTGAACCACAACAGCTGGTTTAATTATAATTGGAAATCATGTTTTTGCATTTGGAGCCTAAGTACAAAGTTGCTTTAATTATAATGTCTTTACGGCGCCGTTTGGAAGATGAAATAGAAATGTGTTTTTCTCAGCAAAAAGACACGAGCGAGAGCGAGAGTGAGGAGGAGGAGGAGGGAGGGAAAAAAAAAACAACATGCAACCATTGGTTTTTGGCCGTGGGCATCTCGTCCACTCAAGAGACTGTGAAAACGGCAGGAGGGGTGCATCTGTGTGTTTTTCTGTCATGTCAGCTTTGTGTACGTGTGTGTGTGTGTGCGCGCGTGCGTGCGTGTTTGTGTGTGCGCGCACTATCACTGATGGAGAGGCTGGGTGTGTGCGCGTTTGTGTGTTTTTTTTTCCTCTTTTAATAAGCCTTCTGTAGTAAAGTGATACAAAGAGAAGCATGCGAAACGCTTGCTTCTCATTTAGATTCCGGTGAAAATCTTTCCGCGTTCGACTGTGGCGAAATCAAAGTGGGTTTTATTTATTTTCTTGTTAAAAGCAATGCCTCAGTCCGCCGCCAGGCCGATCTCCCTTAATGGCGTCTTCTCGTCAAATCAAACGCCTCCCTGCTCAAAGCGCATCTCTTTCTATGGATTTCAATTTGGTTGCAGATTAAAAAAAAAAAAAAACCTCTTGAAAGTCCTGGCTCATTTCTTCAGTGGTTTGGGGGATGAGGTCTGCAGGCGCACCCACACGCGCCGTGTGGAAAATGTAATTAATCTGCTCAGAGAATTCATTAGCTAATCCCTCATTAGACTTGTGCGCTTGAATGAATAGCGGGGTTTTGCACTGAAAAGACGTACCAGCCGCAAATAGTGTTGACCTTCCAGTCACTTACACAGGATCTTTTTTTTTCAACGTGAGTCTGATACCTGACAGCTTGATCTTCAAGTGGGGGCGCGGGGTACAACTTTGGATCAAATGGACATCTGATAGCAGCGAATGAACTAGTTGGCCCGGTGGCGATGAAGTCATCACACAGCACAAAAAAAAAAAAAAAAAATAGTTACCGCGGCACTTCCTGTTTTTCATTTGATTGTTTTGTATTTCGGGCCCGAACACGTTTTGCAAATACTGCAGTTGGCTTGATTTCGACGTTAGGTTGGCGATAGACGATGGCAAGTTTCGACTTAGATGGCTGTCTGGTATTTCCCAAATTTTTCGAGTGTCAAGAAAATATCCCCCTTGGAGACCAGTGAATTCAGTAAAGGCGCCAACAGTACCTCTCCACACTTTTACACGGAGCTCTAATACACAAATGAAACATTTGCGCAACTCTGATGACAATAACTTACCAACGCTTCCCTCTCCTTACAATTATCAGTCCCGAGCAATCAGAGTTGCACGAAGGGCGCTGGGGCATGAGTCAGAAAGTCAACAGTGAGTGTGCCGAAGGAAACGGAGGGAGGAGAGCGTTTGCAACACTGCAACAGATCCCAAATCCAGGGAAGATCATCTCCCTGATGAATGACGGTGTTGGTTTAGTGTCATCCATCTCTGCCGTGCCCCTTCGGGCTCAGGTCACAGCTGTCTGTACGCAGGAGCATAAAACGCGCTATTGAGCCACACACAAACACACACACAAGTTCAAAACACACTCCCACACTTCCACACATGGCTGCATAATGACGGATTAAGTAATCAACACTCAGGTGATTAATTACGCTGCACTTTGCACATGCTCACCAAACACGGCGAGTGGGCCTGATTCTCTGCAGAAATTTGTACCAAAAAAAAAAAAAAAAAAAAAAGCAGTAGAGTGCGCTCATCAGTCTAAACAACTGGGCTGGTAATTTGAGTTGAAATGGAGATGAAGCTGATTGTGCAGCAGGTGATGGCAGATTTGGAAATGAACATTTACAGGGTTACAACGAGTGGAAGGGAGCAGAGGTTAAAGGTCAGGGGGGGGGCCAAACCATGTGTTGGTTTAATTCGGTCTATGGGAACATGTGCAACGCTCTCTTCACTTCCGTTACATTTTGTCGGTCTCTCATTTGCCCGGTGTCGCTTGATTTGCTGTATAAGTTTCTTTGTATTTTTATTTTTTTCTCTTTTTGATCTTGCACTGGCCTGTGACTAATGTTGCTCTTACGATACTGACTGATTGACATTATGTGCATGCTCTGTATCTAATTCTGTCTTATTGTGTTCTCCATTGCTGCCTTGGACCCAGCTCACATGGGGCGCTCGGAAAAGGGTGAGTTGAAATTTAGCTCCACGTCACCATCAATTGGAAGCCTCTCATCTCCACTTTTGTTTTGTTTTTTGTTATTTGGGGCTGATATTCGCTTACATGGTGTTGGTGCTTTTGTCATTCATCTTCAAGCTGCGATGTCATTACTAACCATCACATTCAACTTCAACGTGTTTCAGTCACTTTAAATGCCGGAAACAAGCTCACCTCATATTGCTTTGGAACGTCACGAACACGCAATGGTGGAAATAACTTTTACAGCCGCTTTAAGACGGGACACGGGAAAACGCATGAAAATCTTGCTGTGGATCCATTCAAAGATTTTGTGAACAAACTTGCTTGCCCATCCTCGATGCGCAAGTTCCACCCGTGTCATGTGAGGATCATTTGTCATGTAAAGTCTTAAAATGGGTGGGCCTTGTTGAAGGGTTTATTGGTCGCTGAAATAGTTTGGACCAAAACATTTTCGCAGGTGCTTTGTTTGGTCTTTTCTGGCCAGCTGTCGGGAAAGCCATTTGCCATTTTTGTGTACGCCGGCGGCGTTCCTTCATGTGTCGCTCTCTCTGGGCGGTTGCGCAGCCGGTGACATGTTTAAAGCGCGCAGGTGTGTTTGTTTAGCCGAGGCTGGTTCCCGTTCAATGAGTTCAGTGCCCCTCCCCCCTGGGCACCACAAGTGACCAATACAGAATGCAAAGCAAGTTTACATCTTTTGGGCAACGTGCGGTGCAACAGTTTTGCCAAAGGGGCTCGGGATGGCCCGCCTCATTCCATGCGGCCTCGCGGGCGTCCTCTATTTTTGCCCCCCCCCCCCGCGTTCCGTCTTCCTCTTTCACACTCCAAACGCTCCCACCGGCCGCCAACTGGGAGTTGGTTTTCGTTTGTGAAAGTGACAGCGTAGTAACAGAAACCACAGACGCCTCGCACGGGCCCGAGTCGGATGGGGGGAGGGGCGGGGCTTTGCGATTTTACCAATGAAAGAACATGAACAGTTTCATTTGGTGTTGAGTCACTTTAAAATACTTAAAGACTGGAGAGAAAAAAAAAAAAAAGTTGCCGCTGTTTATTTTGCAGTCGCGATGTATAGTCTGCGAGTTGCGGAGTTCTCCTCGGTAAAAAACAGATTATTTAACACAAAAATAACAGGAGCCCTAATGGAAGTGCAGCGGTGCAGGAATACTGTCAGTTCACATTAAGCGGGACAGGCTCTTTGGCAGCGCGTTGCACTTAATCTCGCTGGATTCCAACTCAACTCAGTCCCTGAAACAATGGATTTGGGAGCACTTTAAGCGCTCGCTTAGCTCTTCGGCACTGATGAACAAATGATAAGGTTTTGTCAAAGAAACGAAGCAAAACGATAGATGTATCAGTGGAGTTTGAAACTTGTTCCTGGGAGTATTTGATGTTCAATAACCCTTGGGAAAGAGCCAGCCTTTCTCCTAATTTTAGCTAATACGCAGCAATACTTTCAAGTATTAAAATAAGCCTGACGGAAAGGAACGATCAGAAGGTAGCCTCGAAGATGACGTAACCGTTGTCACCGGCTGCGGTGCTTTCCTCCACGTTTGGCAAATATCTGATCCCGAGGTCAAGCCAAACCGCGTCGGCTAAGAGGGTTTGGAAAATCTGATGACACGCGTAACCAATTTAAGATTTGAAGTCAGCAGCGAGCGGGCCACCGACGGTCATGAGATTACGGCGCGTTGCTTGAAGAGCGTCTCTAAATAGCATGTCGATGAATTTCTCCAAAGCGTGTGCTGTTCAAGGGCAATGTTTATTTTTTTACCGTCCCAAATGAGACGAATTAGACGAGCCAAGATAAGAAAAAGAGGCAAATAGCAGCATTCGTTCGAGTGGGCGATGAATTAGCCGTGAAAAGTCCATTTGACTTGACTTTCTAAGACTGTTTTGTGGACACTGAGGAAAACGTGACGGCCGTCGAGGTTCGAAATGCGACCGCGGGACTGAGCCTCTTTATAACGGCCTTCAGGTGGCCGCCAAAGGGCTCTTTTGTGCGTCCCTCGATGGGGCTGCGGGCACCGGCTGAAGTGGTTTCCATTAGTCCAGTTAGGAGGACATCTGTCACGAAAGCAGCATCACACGCACGCACACATCGACACCAGAGTAGCCATAAGCAGCCTACGTGCAGCCCCAACATTGCCGGCCTCGTTCCTGATACCCGTCATGAGCAAATCCCAGGGGATGTTTTCCTTCAGACCCTCTCAGCTACCCCATTTCGACCGTCTTTACATTCATGTCCGGTAAGTCTCCTCTCGGTAAGCTGATTTGCCTTTGAGATAGCCGCCGAGCTTTTGAGATATTTAAACCCGGGCTCTCTCTGTGAATCGGGCGGCTTACAGACGGATGACCGCTCCATTAAGATTATCATTTCCAACTCTTTTATTTCTTCGCGTCGGCGCAACGTCGGGCCTCTCTGTCAGCAAGGGGCAAAGATTTCAATCGTCCGGGTGGGGGAGGGAGGGGGGGTGGCCTTGTAGCGTTTAAAATGGCTGACAAGCGGACTTCAACATCTGTCTGTGTAAAGAGACGCTGGCGAGGCGACTACAGACGCCCGCTCAGACGGACGGCGTTGCGATGCACCAACTTGCCGTCCGTCGCTCGCAACAGGCTGGCACTGCGCAACATCTGCCAGGCGCCGCTTTCTGCCTCGCAAACAAGCGAGAGACCATCGCCATAGCGACTTCCACATGCGCTCTGACCCTCTCGTTTCCATAAGAAACCCGACTATGAATGTGACTCAATTATTCAAGCCCACGCGGACATACTGCACTCAACGATGTGTTTGGATTCCTTTTTTTTAATTTTTTTTTTATAGATTTACACAAGCCGCCCTATATCACGCGAGCCTTGTATACCGATGTAAATAAAAAATGTTCAAGACTGCCTGCCGAGTGGCAAACTTCGAATTTATTTCTAGCCATTCGTCAAACTCGACGATAGCGTCGCGCAGGGTTTTGCAGTCAGGGCGCCATACGAGCACCGCATTTCTTTGCGTGCCGTTAACTGCGTGACTGCTCGTGGGAAAAGTCTTGACTTCGAAGTTGCAAAAAAAAAAAAAGAAGCTGCAGTTATTTGAACACCGCCGTGTGTTCTTGCCGCAACCTTTGATACAGTGCGCCATGGCCAAATTCCTCACTGTCGGCAGCGGCGCAAACCCAACGTTGAAGTTTTCTATGTGGACGCAACCTTGAGGTTTTTCATGTGAGTTCTCGTCTTTTTTTTTTTTGGGTTGATATCCACAGCAACTACCACCCCCTATTAGATGAATCCACACCACCGTGCCCGCTGGACTCCTCTCAGCTCTCATATCCACATTCATTCTCCTCCTCTTGGAATTTATTGCTCACTAACGTAAACAACACATCCGACACTCCCCCTTCAGGTTTTGTGGATTCTTGACTGAATTACTTTGCCCTTCCCCCTTTCTTCTTTTCGCCCTCACCTCCATTGCCTCTCCTCCCCTCTCTCCAGTTTCCGCGTTTCCCTTCCCAACAAGAGCAAGGCTGGGATTTATTTATTTTTTTTGTGCAGCCAAATCCAGATGGAATGTTGTTTTATTACGGGGAGAAAGTGCGCAGATTATTTTAAAGGTGGGAATGGTAATTTGTTGAAGTAGGTCATATTAACAGGGGAGCGACATGAAGATTCGCAAATCCCAGGCATCCTCCTGGAAATAAATAAGGCGAGCATATCATAACTGTTGGTTTGTTTGCCCTAATAAAAGAGAACTAGTTTGTTGTACGCCAAATCGAGCTGCTCTGTGATTTTTTTTTTTTTTCAAAACTGCTAACCGAAAACACACAGAACACTTTTCTCCCTTCACCTCGTCATGTTCTCCTCGCTCAAATCTCGCCGAGGCCTCTCAGCCTTGCCTTTCTTTATCCTTGCCGTCGTCTCTTCACCTTCTTCTGCAATGCTTCGGTTGGTTTTCCTCCCTGGCTCCTTTCTACCCTGACACACTCGCTTCGTCTGTCTTTCGTCACTGTCTTATTGTATCGAAGCGACTCGGCTCACAGTCACGATGTCTCGATTGGGCCAAAGGTAAATAAAGTGTCGATGCAGAGGATTGTGCGTGTGTGTGTGTGTGTGTGTGTGTGTGTGTGTGTGTGTGTGTGTGTGTGTGTGTGTTTGCATGCGAAGGGTGCTGTCTTGTCGGACTAACAGTTAGCAGATACAGCAATGCCTCGCCATGACGTAAAATGTCTCTTGCATTTAGTCTCACAAACATAGAGACACACACACACACACACACACACACACACACACACACACACACACACATGACTACCTTAACTTGGAATTACTTGTTCTTGGAGGATTAGTGCCACTGTTAACCTCCACCTTTGAAACAGTCCTATAATAGTTGGCGCATTGTGTTTCGGAATCCAAATAAGTTGTCTTGCGATATGAATGGACTCGCTCAAGACAAAAGACCTCAATAGCAACTTGAATTGAACATAATTGCCTCTCCCCAGCGAGAGTTCTTTCTCTCCGTCAGGTGTCTCGGTTTCCCGAGCGTCTGTTGATACATCAAGAGAGTCTCAACGTCTCTGCAGAGAACTCAAACCTCTGGCGTCGCTCCGGAAGTACGTGGAATAATTTCAAAATAAAATTGCTTTCCATTTCCAGTTTCAGCAAGAAACCAAGGGAGAGGAAGAAAATTCTAGGACGTTAATATAGTCTTCTAAAGTTGTTTTTAGAGTAGTGGCTGATTGTTTTTTTTTTTCCAACTAATGAGCGTCTCTTCACTATTCCCGCTTCCAAGTGTGCTATAAATTTCCGGCCTGACGGTGGAGGTTTGAGGGTCCAGCCAGACCCTTCTCGATGACACGCTAAAGGTCAAAAAGGTAAAAGCGCGGGTGTGCCTTGGCTTTACCGTCAATGTGTGATCTTATCAACGGAGATTTTTGAAATTCCTCTCCAGGTGAACGATTGTACTGTATTTAAAAAAAAAAAAAAAAAAAAATTAAAAAAAGCGTCGCGCGTCGCAGACGGGCGATTTATTTGAAACTTTAATCATGACTCTGATTTGAAAGTGGTTTTCAGTTGCATTTTTTTTTTAAATTTGATTGTCTTGGCCTGTGCTCACACATCCAGTTCGTGAGTTTGGTTGTCCACCATGTCCACATGCCAACACAACACGTGCTACTATAAACCCGTCTAATTGCCTAGAATGAGCAGCCTGAGGAAAGTCATTTCTGGTTAAGGTACAATAGCATTAAGAGTGACCTACGGGCTATTTTACACATCGACATATACTGTAGTTAGCATCACACTGGAATAAAAAAATGACCAGAAAAGCCAAAGAGTTTAAAAAAACAAAGGAAAGGTTTGTAACTTGGGTCCAGACCCCCCGATGCGGCTGCATGGCGCCTTCAGTTGGACGCGGCGTGAGCTTCCTCTGTTTGCCGCCCTATCTCTTTCACACACATGCACACGCTTCAAAGGCACACACGGATTGCTAAACAGCGGGAGCCGCATGTGGTTTAGGTTAGCCACACTTTCTCCCCGCGCTGGCCCCAAACTAACCACTTGCACTTTACCGTGGTCAAAAATTGACGTGCATTCGCCATACGCTTCTCGGTGGGTGTCCTTGTCTTGCTCACGCTGTTTTGCGCCGAGTACGTGGGCAGGGCCGCGTGGAAGCTTGTCAACATCCGAAGACTGTAAACGGTCCAGAAACGGCACGAATGAGTGGACGCGCACGTTTCAATTATTGCGTATGAATTGAACACAATTTCGTGAGTACTTTCTCACCGTGTGGAGCATCCATGTGGAGTTGCTCAATGAGGATTTTGGTCTGCGTTTGTAATGGGGAGGGGGGGGGTCATGTTTTGTATCCGCACCGCTTTTATTGTGAGGGTCAGGAAAACTGTAGCGTCTTCTCAAGGTTTTGTCCTTTTGTGCCTTTGAACAAAGGTACGAATTGTGTGGTGCTGTTTTCCCAAGGGCTTCCAGGAATAAATAAATAAACAAAAAACAGTTGTAAGAATCGCATTACTTTTAATGACTATAATTCCAGCGCGCATAAAACGCAGCATTTGCGGAAATACGAAACAGACGCATTGTAGAAACAGATGAAAGCTATTAAAATCACCTCGAATCTAATCATTAGTTGATCCCCTTCGAGCAAACCTGCCGCTGATGGCGTCGTGGATGTAAAGATCTTGGTCTGGTTTTGTGGTTTGTGTCGAAGAGGCGATATGGCTCCCATAAAAGTGCTGAGCCTATTTTCAAATAATCTTTTTTTTTTTTTTTTAAATCATACCGCAATGGAGAGAACTTCACCAACATGATGTCGAAGATCAAGTGCACTCTGCCGGCTGCGCGACGACTGACACACATTGACACTTCCAATTCTTTATGAAATCCGAGGTGAAACGGGAGTAGATGATTCAGGAGAGCGGTGGGCAGAGGTGTGTGTGTGTGTGTGTGTGCGTGTGCGTGTGTGTGTGTGTGTGTGTGTGT
>NW_017805505.1:142465-142668 GCF_001891065.2 Hippocampus comes
TTTGTGTGTGTGTGTGTGTGTGTGTGTGTGTGTGTGTGTGTGTGGGAGAGAGAGGAAGCAATAGCTGCTTCAAGTGGGATAAGGAACGCGGCAAAGTGACACAAACTTGCAGCTGCGCTCTTTTCATTCCAGAGCTGCTTCATATCTGCTGATAACGGCGTAGACACGGGGGTGGGAAACTTTGCTTGATTGATAGGGCTCAG
>NW_017805505.1:144232-146241 GCF_001891065.2 Hippocampus comes
AAAGATTCGAATTTAAAGGCAAAAGAAAACGTAATGAGATGCTCGTCTAGGTGAGACTTGCTCCCTGTTGACTTTGCGCTCTCGGGTTCTTCATTCATTATGCCTGCGGGGATTTCACGGACCCTCGATGGCAGGCCGAAGTCAGACGCTCCCTTTCCAAAAATCTCATCATTGAGCTCCGTTACGTAATATTTTTGGAAACGGTTTTCTGCGAGGAAATGATCAAATAACTTTGGCACTGATTTTCCGGTGGGCGTCGTCGTCGATTGAAGGGATGGACAGATTATCGACTGGGCCGATTATCGGTGCCGAATGGAGGACGCGATTTGGTCGCGACTCAGCTAAAGTCCAAATGCCCATCGCGGGATTGTGGTTTGGGCCCTCAGGTTTTGTCTGACTTGAAGTCCAATGATGCTCATCTGTTCCATTCTATGCGGGGCTTGATTCAGCCTCCGCGACGTAAAACTTTTCATGCCATTGCTGCGGCATTGAGGTGGCAGAAGCGGAGTTCGCAACTGTTAAAGCGCGGTGACATCGTGCCAATGGCTGAACTCTTGTCATTTGTTTTGTGCGCATTTGTGTATGTTGTCCCATCTGTTGCAACCCCCTGTTCAACTCCTGCAGCACTTGTGCGCATATGGAACACGCACACGTGCAAGCACGCACGCAGGTTACAGCTGGGAGAATGCCCTCACCGTTCCACCCAGCTTCCTTCCTTCCACCTCCCCGCAGAGCCTCAGGACTCGTCCAGGTGTCCATTCCACGCCCCCCCCACCCCACTCGACCGTCTTTGCTCTTTTTCCACACTTGTCCGCCTTCTCTCCGTCTGTCCTGTCCATGCTTGACATGCTTTGGGGAGCGGCGACAGATTCCTCGCATGCGGTGCGACCGTCGGGGTAGGAATCAATGTGATACGGGAACGAACATGCCGACATGACACAAAGGCGTGACATAGTTCGGACCAAGTCGGCTGCTTACATTTCCTCCGCTTGAAAGTTTGTGGAAGAAGGGTTGAGAGGGGAGAGAAATGAATCTGAAAGCGAGAGTACAAACTATTTTAAAGCCCAATACTCTCACTCAAACCCAATCTGTCGGTGCAGTTTTTTTTTTCCCCCTGCCCAAATTTATATACATATTTTTGCACGTCTCCCGATAAAGCGAGTGCTGAGAAGTGACGGGTAATGTTCAAGTTCCAAGTATTGGAAATATTCGATGACGTCACAGACAATGCATCTAAAATATAAGAACAATCGTAACTTTGCCAAAAGCGCGGGGAAGTGACTATAAAGAACTGCCGCCCAAGAAAAGAAAATACTCTACTTTTGTGCAGTTTCAGCTTCAACAAACCCAGGAGCTCTGCTTATTAAGCGCAGACATGTGTGTGTGTGTGTGTGTGTGTGTGTGTGTGTGTGTGTGTGTGTCAGCGTGATTTATTGAAACGCACCTCAGTGGAAGAACTGCAATGATGAGACTGAGAGTTGGGAGTATAAGTTGTCTCTCTCTCACACACACACACACACACACACACACACACACACACACACACACACACACACACACACAGACATGCAAAGCCAAGCCAAGTTCTTTATTGTATTACAGAGACCAGGTTGTATCAGAGGGAAGGCAAGAGTGCAAAGAATGAATGCAGAGTGTGAGAGTTGAATTCATTGTGATTGCTCCGGTGGACTCTGTTTTCCAACACAGTGCCGATTTCTTTCTTTCTTTTGTTTTTTTTTGTTTTTTTTTGCCCTCCCCTGTCTCCTCCCTCCTTAAAACATCTTTTAACTACTACCAGTGTCATCGCTGCTCTTCATATATATGCTTACCAATTACATTCAACAGATGACACAGAGTGATAGATGCTGCGGCACAAATGGAGCAGGATGAAGGATAAAGAGTTAAGAGGATGATGATACACACACACACACGCACACACACACACACACACACACACACACACACACACACACACACACACACACACACACACACACACACCCACACAA
>NW_017805505.1:146533-175463 GCF_001891065.2 Hippocampus comes
CGCACACACACACACACACACACCCACACACACACACACACACACACACACACACACCAAAGAGAAACAGGGTGAGCGGGAGTCTGAAAGTGGGAAATGACACACATTGGCAGGAATAAAGGGGGAGAAATAGAATGTGACAGACAGATAGGAGAGAGAGAGATTGAATAGATAAATGAGATTTATCTATAATGGAATCAGCTTTAGTCCGCGCGGCGGAATGTGCATCATTCAGTCTTTCTGCTGTTACAGACAGATTTACCTTTTTAATATTCTAAACATCGCCGTGCGTTTGATTCAAAGGGGTGTGCGCGCGAAGACGCTTACTCTACTCTAAATGCAAAGTTGACTTATTCCAGGAGAGGCGAGCTTCTGTTGATCATTATGAGCCACGATAAACACGCCGTATATTTAGTCGTGCGGTTTACCTGATCGCCTTTCCCCAATACAGTTTTACCGCGCAAGCTTTGAACGTTACAGATCTCCAACGTGGGCCCCCAGTTGACGTCAAATTTGAAGGTCCCCAATTGGACAGAATAGAATGTGGCGGCATTTGAAATCACGAACCCCGCGCCTTTAACTGAACAGGCTGTTTACATTTCCCCCATGGCCATACGGCACTATACGTTTGAAAGGTTAACGACTTAGGCAAATGTCAAACAATACAAAAGAGTTTTTACAGTGTCGGTTGTAACGTGAAGGCGACTCCCCGGAATTCAATTTGTCAACATTTGTCGTCATTCACGTCAAAAAAGTGGTTAACCGCCGTCTATTAAAACAAACGCAAATAGTCAGTCTCACCTTTTGTTGGCTAATGGCAAAGGTGCAATCCAAAGGTGATTCGGGTTTTGCACTGGAGTGGCACGCATTTCGGGTTTTTTTGTTTTTTTTAACATGACTACTCATTGAGCCGTAAACGTTAACCACTGTCTTAGAATGTGCTGCGTTGTTAAGGTTGACGTTACTGTGAGGTTTGTACTAAGAATGCTACGCGTGAAAGGTTAGCATTGGCAGGTAAGCCCAAAATCCTTTTTTAAGGTGAGAAGATGGAGGCAAGTGTCCAACCACAAGCATGTTTGTTTGTGTAGGGCCATTTACTCTTTCCAAGTCCACTCCTCGCACACAGCCACATCGCCTCAGGCCCGAGGCGCACACATGCGCATTCATATCCACACTCGCATTGCCCACGGCTACACATTCAGTCCAAGGAAGCTGCTTTTTGCTCTTCAACTTGTTTGTTTGTGTGTGTTTTTTTTTTTTTTTGGCCCTCTTTCGACGCCCTTGGCATTCCATCGCGCACTCACATGTATTCCGAGATATGTGCACGCATTTATGCACGTTTTAAATCCTGGCTCTGTAGACTTCAACTCCTGTGGACATGGCACCATAACACACACACACAGGCCCCCTTATAGAGTGCATGTTTGTGTTGCATATTTTTCCAACTAAATCACCAAAGTCCAAATAATTTTGCCCCTGCCATTTTCAATAAATTTGTGCATACGTGTATGTGGAAAATGCATCGACTGCAAGTGCCAATTCAGAACTTTCCCCATGGCGTGCACCTGTTTTCTTGAATACACTCTGGGGTTTAAAGAAATGATTCTCACCGTGTCCTTGTCGACATTGCCCAAGAGGAAGAGAGGGGTGGACATTTAAAGCAGGTGATCCCCCCCCCTCTCCCTCTCCCTCTCTCTCTCTCTCTCTCTCTCTCTCTCTCTCTCTCTCTCTCTCTCTCTCTCTCTCTCTCTCTCGCTCTGTCTATCTCTGTTGCCGCTCTAACCGGTTCTCCCAGCGTATAACAAAGCATCCTGTCCACTTGGATTACTTACATTAACATGAGCAAGAAAAAGACTGTCCTCCCCATTTTTGTGAGTGAGCACTTCAGAGAGAGAGTGAGAGAAAACATGTCCTGATTTTTTTTTTTTTTTTATATCCATTTCATGACATGGTCAACAACTTAACAGAGACCCGATTGTGTAATTCAGTAACCGTGCCACAATCCTGAGTAGATCAAGCCTCTTCTGTTTGATAGCAGTAATCCCGAGTTGGGCCATTTCAATGAAGGAAGGGGCCCCTCTTCTCCTATGGACAAAACCCAACGAAAGTGACTGCCATCTAGTGGTAAACAGTGTTGTAACAACTTAAAATGGATCAGATACGAGAGAGCATTTTTATAGTTTTCAAACTAGTCGAGGGGCCGCTCAATTGCTCAAGGTGAACGCTCAAGAGGTGTAGTGAGGGCCATTTATTAATAGATGAGATGATGACATTGCAAGCCAGTCTTTACTTGTTTTCCATTATCAAGGTCCAGCAACAGTTCATGGAACAAACACAAGCAGCGTTAATTACTTGGCACGTAATTCGGCACGGACGTGCCTCAGTGGGCATGTCAAAATGTTCAGGGAAAAAAGGGAGATAGCTTTTCTTATGTGTGTTAGTAATGTGTGAGGACAATGCTGTGGGAAAGTTTAAAAGCATGGGGGCGCTATGGGGGGGGGGGGGTCGCAGGTGGCCACTTCATTCCAAAATGAGGCATTTGCTATCTCAGAATATGACGATGTCTCGTCGTAAAAAGATCCAGGTTCGAAGTCAGTGTTGAGATATTGTCATATTGAGAATTGCTATGACAGGAGGATTGGGAATGAATTCAATTGTACCCATTCGAAAGAATTAACAAGGGAAGGGGGTGGTCTCAAAATCTTGGGGACCTGCAAAAGGTTGTGTGTATGCTTCAGTGGCTTCCTCCTCTAGTGGTCCTTCCCTAATGGTAAAATGCAAAAAGGCCCCTGGCAGAGTCCATCCCGGACGAGGAACCGGGACACGGAGTCTGATGTCCTGGGGCAACAGGCCACAAAATCATCACCCCCCCCCACCATGAAACAGACACATCAGGATTAGAGCCGCTCCCCCATCGAAGAGATATTTGCAGTCTCTTGGGTTTGTGTTAAACGCCACATACACCATCGATCTAATTCGTTATCAGTTCCTTCTTGCAACTGGTGAAAAATGAACCCATTTAGTTCTGATTAGCATTCCCGCATCACAAGTGGAGTTGTTTTCAAGGCCGCGCAGGATCCTTGGATGACGAAAGTGTTTTCTTGCTCGTTAGATATTTTCTGACACATTACGCTAGCGTTTACGTGGAGGCGGCGCGGAGCTATTCGTTCATTACTGTCCTCAAATCAATGGTCGGGCTTCTCCGCCAAGGTCGGGAAACATTTTCTGTGTACAGGAGAGTGTTTTGAAAAACAAAGGATGGCTATATCTGAAAAAAAAAGATACGAGCACGCGTGGTTAAACTGAGGGAGTGGCATTCTTCATCGTCGTGTGTTTGTGTCGTTTTTGAATTTGGTTTCCATGGCGCTTCGTTAGAGTATTACAACTCGCTGCCCTTATCTGCGTCGTTAGAATGTGTGATGATAAAAGACTGGAGCGTGTTAATCAATTTAGAAAACACGAACATGGCCATGATGAACTGTGGAGTTCATGCGAGTACACTGGCATAATAAGCAACGTTAAAATAGTCAGGTTTGGAATCACCTCGCCGCAATTTTCTTTACCGTAACCAAATAGTCTCTCGTGCTCGCCGATACTGAGTACCGATACCACTTGAACTTTTGAGACACAAGATTTCAATTAACGCAATGACAAGACAATTGTCAACAAAGACCTTTCTTTGGCTCCGACTGTTCCAGAGTTGAGCAAATACTTTTGACGCTGGCGCAGTAACACAAAGCATTACAAAATATAAATACGTACAATTCCCAAAAAGTAGGCAACAGGTGATGATAGCCCCCAAAAAAAACCCAACAAAAAACCCCCCACCTCTGTTCCCTGTCACGCATTCATCACAAATACAATAATGCAGAAAGTTATCACCATAGCACCCAAATTGAGTTCGCAAATAAACAAATTTCTGTCGCAACACGCTAATAATGCACTCTAAGCATGGATGTAAAGCTTCTAAGCAGATAAGAGGGCTCCTTCGGTATCAGTGGCTGTTATCAGGAGCTTTCATGAGTACCCAGTGAAATAACGTCATATTTGTGCTTGCCCATCCCGAGCAGGTCCAAGTCAATTGTAACGTGTACTTCCTCAAAAAGTGATTCGGGGCCACTGGTGTCAAACCAGTTTCCCGTGGAAATTCAAGATGCATCAGGGGTGATGTTAGCAGCCCGAAAGAAATACTTTCAGCTATTGTCTTCCTTCATACACAGTTAAAAAGAAAAAAAAAAAAATCAAGGCCAGTAGTTTATGTGCATGCAGGGATTGAAGCCAGGGACTCATTTATTTGACCCATTAAGTCTCCCAAACCAACCCATGTATTTGTTTATTGTTCTGATTGCGGGCAACGAGTTTGGGACAAAGAAACAAGGCGAAAGGACACATTGAACAATACCGTCTGGGTGTCCATGGATGCATAAGCCCGAGGCAGCGCGCTCCATCCCGAGTTTGAAACCGGTTGAACTCATTTGAAGAGCTTTTGGGTTCCGCAAAGCCACTCCCGTGCAACCAGCACACAGCGACTTGCCTCGCCGCTCAGCGCCACGTCATAACATTCAACGGTGACACGGAATTGTAGCGAGGTGAATCAATCTCATTTGCCTTCTCCCGCCAGGACACGAGCACCAAATGATCTTACTACATTTGTTTCTTCTCACACACGCGCACGCGCGCAATTACTAATGTACAGCATTGTCCCGTTGCTCAACGTAATAACAGCTGTCCGCGGGCCACCTGACAACTATCGTAACGAGACGACAACTCCCAATATTAATTTACATGCAGACGCTTTTAGCTCGAGGGGAGGGGGAGTGGAGGGCTTTGTAAATCTCATTTCTCTCTTTTTTTTTCCCCCCCTTCCAAATCTTTTACCCGTGTACCAGTCACGTACCCCAAGTGGTGTTTGACCGCATTTTACCGGTCAAGATGATGATTCATGAGTGTCATATTATTATTTTTTTTTTTCGAATTGTTTCTCCTTTCAGCTTTTTCGTTTAGCAGCAGAGTAAAACGGACGCCATCTTATGTTCAATAACATGAGGCTCAAAACTGGTTTATGCCGTACACCCTTTTGAGAAACAAGTTCTGGCCCCTTGTGTACCGCTTTTAAACCCTCGCGCCGCCACACCTGACATCGTAGCTGAAATGAGTGGATGTTTAACTCAGCAGAACCCCGCTGAGACGCGTCTTGTCTGGCCTGCTTATATCGGTTATCCCCTGGTGCGTTTGTTTTTCTTTGTTTTTCAGCATCTAAGCTTTTCCCACCACTGCGTTGCCCGCTCCTTGCCTGCGCTCGGAGTGAGAAGTACATTTCCACGAGGACTCTAAATGCTACCGTTAGCTATCTTTAGTTGGGAGACAGAACTGTGTCACAAACACGGATGAAAAAAGAGCCCATCCGACACTTTAGCTTTCATGTTTGGGTTTATATAATGAAATTTTCATCGGTCTCACGGGTCCAACAAACATGTTTGCAGTTGTTATTTTGGGTTATTTTAAGTCTTAAGATTGTGTTTTTTTTTTTTTATTATTTCAACTGTTTACCGTTTCCCCACCACTGTCCTGCTCTCCAGTGTTGCTGCTGTTTCAGGTTATTCTTTGTATGGCGGTGCAGTGAGCCGCTTTTGGCCGGGCGCTGCCGAACAACAGAAATGCTTCTGCTGCACAACCACGGACTTAATCCCACCCGCTGTTCGCCCAGTAAATTGGTCAGCTTTCGGACCGACGTGGCGGTCAATTGGGGGGGGTCAGCCTGTCGATTCGGTGTGTCCCCAGTCCGCGTGACTGGCGAAGATAGTCGGCGCCAGATTGAACTGATGATTTTTCTCCTGATAATAGGAATCTTCCTCACCTCACGTTTCTCATCACTTCCCTCCGCTTGCCATCGTTTTCCCCACTTCCAGTTATCCTGACTTACACCGTATTCCAATTTGAGTGTGTTCCTGTCTGTGTGGGTTGGCATTTAATGTGCGTTTGTTCTGCTCTTATCTCATCCACTCCAGACCTGCTTTTCAGTCCAAAACCTCAGCTCTGGCCCAATTGGCTTAGGAGACTCACTGCTGCTCCCTGTCCGCTTTGCGATCGGCCCATTCAAATCTTCTCGAAAGCATTATATTGTCATATTCCCCCGGTAATCCATCGGTAAACATGCATAAAGGTTCGGTTTCCCGGTGTAGAGAAGATGGATCAAGTTGATTTTAGACCCCCTTTTTTTGGGTCTCGGAAATCTTGATGCGGAACTCAACGTGGTGGCATATTGACAGAACTGTGTGCGCTTTCGAATCTCGTGAAATCACATCATCAGCTGCGTTACAACATCACCCTCCGTGTCTATATTTCGAAACGGCAAATGCACCCAGTGGTCCATTTTGCTGCGGAATACGGACCCCTGGTCAATTTTTAATGGGGTCCCTATTACATGCTCCAACGGCATTGTGGAACTGTTGCAGCCGTATTTCCTCCAAAAGACAAAAATTGCTTTGTTGACTTCCTTCCCTCATTCATTGCTCCAAAACATGCTGTTTTCACAGAAGAGTGACACTGGGGGAGGGAGGGAGAGTATGCATTTACTTGGAGGGTAAATGAGCACTATATTGTCTCCAGTCAGCAAACACTGAGCAACGCCACTGCGTCCCATCACCGATGCGGCCGTGGTCCAACATCTCTCGCTAGCGTGTGACTAATCGCAAAGATTGTTCAGCGATGAATTACAGTCACTGTTACGTCGCATCGATGCATGTCAGCGAGAGAAGTCATGAAAAAGGATTTGCTTCCTGCATTGTTCCCGTTCTGCTTGAAACGGAAAAAACGCTAACGTCGGTCCTGAGTCAGGCAGTCAGCATTTTGAGGTCAAGGGTGCGGTAAAAGGGAGGAGGGGAAAGTAGCCAGTTCAGACATGTCGTTTGGGGATTTCGCTGCTAAATTACCAGCTGTGCTATCGGTTCTGAGAGTAGAGCTGAGTGCTGCCAAAGGGCTTAATCATTAGCCCCCCAATTCGGAATCACACACATTGACATAGCTTCTGATCCCGAAATTTTATAGGCTGGCATTTTAAGTGATGCCGTCACCCGCTCTCTCTTTGCTGCGGTGGCAAATGTTTACCTTGTCATGCTCGACAGAACACTCCCATCATGTCAGATTTCACAATCCTCTCCCATATTTTTGTAGCCAGCTGTTGAGTGAGCACTTCTAGTTGCGACACGTATACCGCACGGATTAGAAACGGCGTGTGGGCAACCGGGCTAAACAACTTCCCTGAGAAGAGAATGAAATCGGACTCCCTCTGGACTTTTTGGGTGAACTCGCTCACGGATAGCAAAGGCACCAGGGGGGTGGGGATGGGTGGGGGGGTTGGTGGTAGAGATAAGCCTCGGAGTGTTTTCCAATCCTTCCTGGTGTCTTTTGCTCCAAGAATCGACTAGAGACCTGACATTCCCAGTCTGAGAGGGCCAAGTAAGAGTGTCTTTTGTGATTGACAGGCACCTCTCCATCTTCACCTCCCACTTTCCCGGCCCTCATCTACTCTTGTCAGTCGGTCAAGCAGTCAAGAGTTTGAAGTTGCTTAAATGCCAGCATAAAAAGGGAAGAGCAGTAATAAAGCGAATTGACGATGCCGGAAGTTGTCCACCACCCATATCGATGGCGGTTTCAACACAGCCTCGTACTGTGTAGATGAAACAGATTGAACTAAAACGGCGTTCAGAGTTTTTGTTCAATAATCGTCATTTCCACTAGCACTGCAAAAGATGGCGGAATATTTCAATCATGCATTAGACCCTAGGAGCTGAATGGCGCCGTTGACAAGATTTGTTTTTGCTAATCATCTGTGGTAGCCTCGTTCGGCACAGAATAATACAAAGGTGAATCTAAAAGGGGGCATTGAGACTATTTCCTTGGTGCGCGCTGGCTGAGTGGGCAGGAGTGTTCAGCAGGCTATCATACAAACAATTTGAATGTCATTTTGACAAAGTTTCTCAATAGACCTTCATTGAATTTGGTGAGCGCCAGACTGCGTGTTGCCGACAAGGGGGCCGATTGTGACGTCCGAGCTACGGCTCCTCAAAACTTCATGCGGTTCATTATTTTGGTTCATTAGTAAGTTGTTTTGTTCGCATTTTGCGACATGTCCTACATTCGCCGCTTGGCAGCCTCATCGGATAAACACTCTTCAATGCGTTTTTGTCAGACCATTCAAACCCTCAGAATGAGGGCTAGTTTTGTCTTGAACGTTGAAACGGCAACGCGCGGTGAACGAGGTCATAGCTGTCCTTAAATAAAGCCGGCAGTCTGTGCAAGCTTTTCATCGGGTTAGCGCAAAATAATGACAGGTGCTGTAAAGTTGCTTGGAATCGCGGGGGCGGGGGGCGGGGGCATTAACCCCAAGAGAGGAGCGGGACGAGGCGTTGGAAGGACAGAAATGAAAAAAAAAAAAAAACATACATTTGCTCTTTTACTTTCAATAGAAACTCCCGAATCAACAGAATCCACCCCGCGTCTACTCGTGAGCGCACACATCTGAGATTCAATTACAGCATTGTGAGATGAAGGAGAAATTCTTCTGCCTTCAGCATTTCCAATTAAAGCACAGCACTGTGTGTGTTCATGTGTGTTTTCCCGTTGCTGGCCATGTGTATTTGGCTGTGTGACTGCGCACGCCAGCGTGTATAGTTAACAGGCGAAATGTGTGTGTGTGTGTGTGTGGGGGGGGGGGGCTGGCTTTGATGGCGCAGCGTTGCAAGCGCCACTGAAGCGTGACAGGAGAGAGCGAGCGAGGAGGGTGTGTGTAGGTGTGCGTTAGCGGGAGCGTGCGTCGGCCTCTGATGTCACCTTGTATCATTTCAGGTTAATTTCACCTATTCTCAGACGGTTGTGCAGAACAAGGAAAAAAAAAAAAAAGATGACGCTGAGCAAATGATGAGACGTGACTTTATTAGAAGCCCTTTTGAAGTCAACGTCAATGGTGCGGTTTCTTTGTCGGAAATGCAATACAAACAAGATCATTGCGGCAACGCGTGTCAGGCTTGTTTGAACCGTTCAGATCAATAATTTTAAAACCATAAAAATGATCTGGCAAATGGAATTGCTCGCTCGGTCCACATGTCCACCACATATGACTGTAATAAGCCAGATAAAGTCCTCAGACACTCTGGTGTCATACATATTGAAGTGAACTGGAATCAGTGACCGATCATGTTTTTTGTCCGCTTGACGAGGTTGACTTTCGGGAGACGTCGAGAAACGAGTCCCCAGGGAAACGCGGGTCATTAAACTCCAACGCGGGGTTGTTCCAACGGAAATTCAAACCCAGATCTTTTGAGTGTGTGGTAGATTTGCTAATCGCTAAACCAATGTTCTGCCTACACCTGCTTACATATTTTTTTCAATGACCTTTTCTAAACGTTACAGCTTGACTGCCTCCTAAATGTGATCCAAGCAAATTATGAGCTATGAAAATGGTTAATCCGCTTTGTTGAAGCCCCCCCACCCCCCAATCTCAATAGGAACATGTTTGTTGAATAGCAAAGCACTTGTGTTTGGCCATTTGACCTTTCGCAGGTCGGGGTCACTTACAAATAACGGCAAAATCATTTTGAGTGACAGGGACAAATGTGTCTGCCGCCGTGGAGCGCCGCATCCGTCCTTTGTCGCTGTGCGTGTGTGCGCGCGTTGGCGTATGCGTGTATATTGCCCCTTTCTGCCCTTGAGCCGTTATCAAATTTCTCTAATTATTTTATTATGCAAATGAGTCACCATTATTTCATTAGCTAGGCAGCCAATCACAGAAGCTGATTAGGAAGTGATTAGCATGCAGTCGTTTACTCTGGCTCGGTGTCCTTGTGAATGGAGCAACGGGCAAGGGGCATAATGACCCATCTGGATTCTAGCTCGTGCTTGTAGTTTTGAAATGGGTTTAAAAACTGTTCAGTATTCAACCATACATACATACATACATGCTGTCCAAATATATTTTGTACATACATCAAATGAATGCCATACACTTTTCCTTTTGCCTTCCGAGGAATTTAATTTCACTCAATGTGTCTGATTGTCCAATCCCAGCACCAAATGGCAGACAAGGTTCACGTGTACACCGTGAATGTAATCGTGGGCCCCCGCTTGTAAAGTTTTAAGACGGTGTGGATTTACCTCGTCAATCCCCCCCCGCCACCTGGTATTTCACTTTACCCGCTTGTGTTCCGGTTTGAAGCGCGTAAAGCACACCGTCGATATCCACTTTCTCTTGTCGTCGCGCAAGTGACTCCACAACATGAGCTGCGGTTGTAGTGCCGCGGTGTATTGCTATATCCTGCTAATATTGTGTGCCATGCATTTAGTTACGCGAGACGGGTAAAACACCTTTCTATTACAGCATTTTTCTGAATGGTTACATTCACAATAATATACAGCGCAATGCTAAAATGACTGTGTACATACAGTGCAATTCAAACATATTCACAGCACATGAGAAACAGAAATCTCTGGTCTGACGAGACAAAGATTTTTGCCACGAATGCAGACGTCACGTTTGGATGAAACTCGGCAACGCTCGTGACATGACCATGCCATGCCTGAAGTTGCAGGTGGCAACTCGGAAACTAATCAAGATCAGAGGTGTCCAATCCAAGTCCACAAAGTAAAAACTCTACCATAGTCCGGCTTTAGCAACAGCTGCTTCAACTCAAACAGCACCTATGTACGCATTAAAAAATGTCTTTTCATGCCATCGGCCGAGTGTTGTGCTTAGAATTCTGATCCATTTTTAGAATAAGGCCCTGAAATAATAAAAACGATTGCTGTGAATACTTTCCAGATGCACTGTAAATACCTTACTGACAGAGCTGTTTGATTCCAATAGATTGTGTGGCTATACCTCATAAAGTAACCATTGGAGGTACGTGGTCATGTGTTGCAAAGCCCCAGACAAGGTTTGTGATGTCCGTAGGCACTTGCTGTTACTATGGACTCAAAGCCACGACATGCACACTTTGCCGTTTCCACTCATGCAGAGAACTACCGGACAGCTGTACGGGAACTGACACACACACAGTGGAGGACAAAAAGTAGTTCTGTGGACAGGCACATAGTCGCGTTTCAACTTGGGCAGAATTAGGCTCAAAGTTAAGTATGACTTCAAAGCAGAAAAAAAAACGCGTGGTGGCGCACTACATGCCCCCTGCACAAAGTGGCATCTCCACGAGCTTAACCGGTTGTGACAAAGACTTAACAAAACTGAACGGAACTAGACTGAAATGCACAGCGCCGGGCTGGTTTTTACGAACAACGCCACGAGGAATGTGATCCAATGCGTCTCCGAGGCCGTGAGTCACAGCCAGCGATAGAGCCAGCAGCCGAGAACAGTCACTTAGTTTGACGTTAACGTGTTTCTCCTGCGGCAGCGGCTGTCTCCTCTTGGCCTCCCACTGTAGCTCCAACTCAGATCGGGGTTGGGGGGGGGGGGGGGAGATCTCAAGGCCTGTCGTTATGCTCTCCATCATGGCACGGTGCAGCCCACTCGAAGACGCAGGTAGCCATAGCGCTAACCGGATACGTACGAGATGTACATTGCTGGAAGTACCGGTTGGGCGTCATCGTGACTTGGGCGCATATATCCGATTTGCATTTTTATTTTAAAAGGCGACTACTTTTACGAGCAGCCTGGAAGCAGGGCAGCAGTAGGTGAGATGGTTTGGCTGGGATATATTGGGAGCCTTGACAATGGAAGATCAAGAAAATGCACACCACACACACAAACTAAATGAAATTTGCAAGGGAAAAAAAAATCTTAACAGCCCTGATGTGTAATGGTGCAAATATATTCAGATAATTTGCTTACAAGGTCCTTCGGCACCCATTTTTTAATCTTGTGCTGAACAATGGCTCATTTGATCTGAAAAGCTAAAGGACTTAGTCTCTTAATCAATCATCAGCTGTCACGTTTGGTCTCTTGGTTTGATGAAACCAACTTCTTGGATGGGCAACATTTCTGTCTCGTCTTTTTCTTGACTTTTGCGTCAGTGTTTTTTTTCGGAGCGCTCAAGCTGCGGTGTATCTCTTATCTGATGTTTACGCCGCATTGGTCGCCGCTAACAATTAGCGACTTGTATCAGATGGTACGTGGCTTTTCTTTGTGATATGCCCCAGAGCTGCGTTATTAACACAAACCATGCAAGGCTGCGAGGTCAGTGAATCAGATGGATGGTCGTAATCAGTGCGCCGTTCCTATCAGCACATTGCCGGTACGAGCCACGTATCATCGCAAGTTGATTGGGTCTGCTGGCCACTAGGGACAGGCGGCGTCTCTCTGTATTAGAGCGACTTCCTGTTTAGGGGGAAGGGGCGGGGGGGTGAGTCCCTGTAGGGGCCGGCTCACGCACGCGTGCCTAGCGGTGCTGATGATGGACTCAGATGATTCGCTGAAGGCAGAATGATGGTTGACTCAAGGGTGATTCCGTCTAACCTTGATGGATGACTGTTGGCGCTCCGTCTCCTGGTGATTTATTCGTCACCCGCACTTGGAAATACCGCATTGAAAGTTTGCCTAAATTGCTGTTTCTATTAATTCAAGCTCATAGCCATTTTGAATGGGAACCCGTGTCAGTTTTTCAAGTACTCTGTTCGCCTCAGGCAAACCAAATGCCAAACAGCAGCCCACCCCCCCCTCCTTTTCTGCAATGAAACGTATTTCTTTTCCCTGTTTCAGGAAGCTGTACATTTGACGAAGGCTTCCCCCAATGCGACTACCAACAAGATCCCTATGACGACTTTGACTGGGCCCACATCAACACCCCGGAGGTGCCCTACGTATCCCCATACCTGCCCAAAGGTGAGACTAGTCTTGATGGAGGAATGTTCTTAAAAGTGGCGTTCATAACTCGGGAATTGGAGACCTTTTTTTTCATATTTTTGGAATGTTGGATGAACCTGAACTGGCCAGCTAAAAGCCCAGGCAAGACCAGGTCACGATTCGAACTCTGAACCTCGGAACTGCAAGGGAGATGTACTAAACACTAGCCCACTTTGTTGCCTTATTTGGAATAAGACGCATGCAAAAATAATGCAGATTTGACATGACCAAGGAGATTCATATTAAATAAGATTAAATCAGCACAAGAGTTGCGAGTAATGACTACATTAAAAGAAAATCGGCAGTGTTTAAAGTCACACTGTTTCAGTTGTTGGACTTTTAATGCAGGGCCCATGAAGGGGATATTTTTTTTGGGTGATATTGTGCTTGTCTCACACAAGCAAAGGAATTAAAACACACTTGGACTCCTGCTTTCTCCTCGGTAATCTTTTTTTTTTTCGTGATGGTGATGATGAGGGGGGGGGAATAATTTTTTTTTTCTCCCAGCCTCAGGGTTGAGGGTCTAATTAAGAACAAGAGGTCATTAATCAAAAGAGGGGAACAGAGAAGGTTGCCACCTTTACAAATGTTAAAAAAACAAAAGCTTTTAACTTAAAAACATGCATGCAATTTGAGTCGCGCGTGCCAAAAAAATGCAGTAGAACTGCCGTCTTTGGTAAACCACGATGATGAAGCAATTTTCAAGTGTCTCCCTTTTTCTTTCTCTCACATCTCACTCCTTTCTGCTCTTCAGCTGCCGAAAGATGCTCTTTGTTCCCATGACAGTACAATGCTTTTATTCATCTCTGTCGCCTATCATATGGAAGCCAAATGATGAAGATGCTTGCCCCTGTGGCGTCACTTCACCGAGAGGCAAGAGTCGCAAGCCTGAAGAGGTTAATTGTCGAGCCCGAGAGCGCACGGGTGATTCCATGAGTTCAAGAAAGTAGTCCTGAGGTCCCTATATAGGTCTGGTGTTTGACATTGATTTGTCTCGACCATGTCTGGCCGTTAAAAAAAAAATAAATAAATAAATCCTAATTGCTCAGCGGCAGAATTTTAAAGTGCTTTCATTTCAGACTGCAGAAAAGGCGTTTTTCATCAATGAAATATCAAATCCCGAAAAGGTCTTAAATTCCACCTATTCTCAATGCCCTTTAAAGGCTGTTTTTAGCCCAAAAAAATAAACAAAGTAGAACGGCATAAGACAAAAGTGCCCGCGGCTCAGAATTTATTCAAATGCACGAGCCAACTATGACTCAGCTCTCTGACTTTAGTTGAAAAATATGGGCATGTAAGCACGAGCAAGCATTAAAGATCCCAGTGACAAAAAAAACACGAAAACAAGATGCAAGTAGTTTTTTAAAATTAAATAATCCTCTTTCAGGGAATAATTTTAAAAGAAATGATCCATTGCAGTTCAAACGGTTTTGTAGAAGTGTCATAGAAAGAAGTTTACAAGCGTCTATACAAGAAAACACGCAAGCTTGAATGGTTGATCAATGGTGATCAATGGTCGATCACGGCGGGGTTTCGGCACCACTTAGGCCGGCATCGTGTGCACTGTGCCAGTCGAACATTGACGGACCGAGAGTGTGTGAGTCAATGGACCCAAGTAGGTACACTTGAGTCATGATGTTGTCAGCGAGCTTCACTTCAAACCGATTTGGCTTCTTGTCATGTCCTTTTTTTTTTTTTGTCATCTGTGGAGGAGGAGGAAGAAGAGGGAACAGGCTTACAACTGCAATAAAGCTGCTTATTTTTCTCTTGAATGTTGTTCCATCAATTTCTTAAAAAATATGCCTTGGGAAGAAGAATGCCAGCATTCTGCATGCATGAACATTTGAGCTGCGGATAGACCTTAGCATGAAGAGTTATTCTCAGAGCCCTATAGTTGGTAATGTAAAGCTTGTCATGATGAACCAAATGCTGTTTGGTTTTTAATAAATAAATGACGAGAAGCTGCTTGCTATTTTGGATGCAATTGAAAAGGGTGCATGAAGTAAAAACCCAACTTTTTTAGTGTTGTGTTGCAGAAAGACGGCTTCCGTATTTACTCGGCTGTTGCTGCTGTGATGTGACAGAACTAGGTCTTAAGTCGGTCTCGGGGGTATTTTTAGTCGTGTTAGTTTGTGTCATCATTCCATTAGTGTCCGTTTTCAACGTTGGCAGTTCAAAGACGGTAGCCATCGTAAGAACGAAGCAGATTTCCGGGTGTCACGATGTCTGTTGTTTCCGCTTCGTTTTGTCAAGTTCTTTTGTTGTGCTTTTGCCAAAGATAAGGTGTTTTGTTGTTACACTGCAGGGCGCGGAACGTTTTCCCAGCAGGGGCCGTTTGTCTTGAGATTTGTATGGCGGACCGGATCAAATGCTCTCGGGCCCTATATGGCGCTCGGTGCATTGGTTACGCACCTTTGTTGGTGGGGGAGCCGGAGCCCAACCCGGCGGATTTTGTGCAAGAGGCGTGGTACCACCTCACAACAGCTAATAACAAAGCACATTCAGAGCAATGGAAAAAAAACAAAACAATTATTCAATTAGCCTGGCATACATGAAGGGAACTCCACATCGTAAGATGAGCTGGGATTCAAACCTCAAAACTGGGTGTCAGAAGCGCGAATCCTTTTTTGAACGTGCTGACTACCATTGCTAGCGCTGATCATGTGTTTTATTTTTATTTTATTTTTTTTAGACTATTCCTCCAATCTTAATTGAGTCAGATTTAGTCTTTGTGCATTTTTGTCTGCATCCCTTGTAGTTGCGCCCGCAAAGGCTCAATCAAAGTATATTTGTTTTACCCTCTTAAAAAGTTGCAATCATTTTTTTGTTTAATGTCAGTTTTATCAGACGACGGTATGATTAAGTGAAACATATCTTACCATGGCATGTGTCTTGACATATCTGGGGCTCTGACTGATACATGTATTTTTAGCGAGCACACAGTCTTGGCACCTTCAATCCACCTCGCGTCACAAAGTATCAGAAGGAACAGCAGTGACACCTATTGCATGTTTGTGCAAGCGAGACTAATATTAGTGCTTCGGAGGGGTCCTTTTTTCCGCTCTTGTGGATGCTGTCCAATTTGGACGAAGTCGGTTGGCTTCCTGCTGGTGGTTTTTTAGACACAAGTAGGATTATTCATGAGGGGAAAAAAAAAAGAAAAAAATGTCATTGAGAGGCACAACTGTTGCTGTGCATGTGTACAGAGCAGAGACGAAACGAGAAGGGCCAGCGATTGGCATATCGTGCACGTGGGCGCTGCAATGCAGACGTTTTTGTTGGGTTTTTTTGTGTGTGTGTGTGTGTGTGTGTGCTCCAATCGACAACGTGCGACTATTTGCCCTCCCCATTCTTGTGGAGAACAATATATTCTCACTGTAGATTATCTGAACAATGACAGATAATCACTACTCTGCTATAGGCAATTGCAGCATTCACGTTGTGCTTATTCTAACTGGCAAATAGAATTAGCAGCCTTGAATGAAGCATTGTGTTCACACAAATGGCGTCGGCCGAAAGCATCCGTGGATATACTCTGTTCAATATGAGCGAAACACGGGAAATGTCGGAGTTTTCTCATCAATGCCTTGCATTTATTCCGCATTGCTTTGCAGACGGCCCCGTTTCGTGAGAGCTCTGTATAAATAAAGCTGTATTGTATTGTATTCCCTTTAGTGTAGCTCCATCTGAATGTTCTGAACTCCTGCTTCTCGTAGAGGGGTGCCGTGGCTTTAACGTCATGTTGGTCTTGAGACAGCAAAGCTGCAAGTGAATGGGTCAGACCCTAAGCCGCCATGTTCCTTTGCCCCAGGTTCCTACATGTATGTGGACGTGTCTCAGTATGAAGTTGGTGAGAAGGCCAGGTTCCAGCTCCCGGTGATGAAGGAGAACGACACTCACTGCATTGACTTCAACTATTTACTCACCAGCGCCGATGGCTCCAGTCCCGGCACACTCAATGTCCTCGTGAAGGTACTGACTTATTATGTGTTCTTTTGTTTGACACATTCAAGGTATAGTTTGAAAAAAAACATACTCCTCCTTTATGACTGCAGGTGAACAAGGGTCCCCTGGCCAACCCGATATGGAACGTAACAACATACACGGGTAACGCCTCGAGCGCAATGAAAATCCTCATGCGATTGACTTTTCTTACACCGGGGTGACGCTTGGCCTCTGTTGACTGTTTGGGCGTTTTCAGGTAAAGATTGGCTCAAGGCTGAACTGGCCGTGTCCACCTTTTGGCCCAACGAATACCAGGTGAGCTCCCGCCACCTTTCGCCGCGAACATGCTGTGTTTTCTGAGAGTTCCTTTACATGTGAGAGCAAAAAAAAAAGGGGGGGGGGGTTGGCACACCTGGCCACTACACTTACAGAAAATTAAATAAACTATTATGTTGCGTAACACAATTGAAGAGGCCAAAGTGCCCTGGTCAAAGTAAAGTAGAAGTCCAATTTCAATCTTATGTTCAATAACAATCTGTAAGTACATTTACACAATTATACGTGTTACTGTTATTTAGAGGCATATATCAATATTTCACCAGTTAATCTCCTCAAATACTGGTTGTTGAATAAATTGGAGAATAGGCCTGCTACATGAGTGTCATTTCATATGTATAATTGGACGCTGTACAAACATTCGTGTTGCGTTTCTGTTTGTATGCAGTTTTATAAGAAAGACTTCCACAAAAACACCAAATGGCGGATTCTCATTTTCGTGTATTTATTTGGAGGACTTTTTTTTTTAGCGACACCATGCGCTCATAAACACGTTTAGGGCAGAAGAATCAGTGTGGCCTTATCCCAAAACCGACATACTTTTACTCATATCTTAAGGGTTCACGCGGACACACAGACGCACGGGCTTCAAAAACAAACAAGCCTCATGCTGTGAGGCAGCCGACTGATTTATTTGTGTTGACTGAGGCTCAGGAGGTGACGATCAAGCAAGAAAGTCGTAGTCAGAAGCGATGGGGGAGACCGAGCACGCGCACTCGCATTCTGTGTCGCCAATTGGGACATTGCTGCTTGAGCCTGTACATTTTTGAGGCAGTGTGGAAACTATATTCACACACACACACACACACACACACAAGTAGTTTTACAAACCATTTCCATTTGTATATATATGTGTACATTTTTTCTTTCAATTTTAGAGGTCACAAGTCGGTATGGTCTGTGCATATCAAAGTAGTTGTCGGGTGTTGCTGTCATGCGTGTGGCAGATGAGTGTCAGATGAGTGTCAGTGTCAGGGCATGCAAACACGCACACATCCTGATTAATACGTGTCGCCTCGGGACCCAATCAGGCTACTGTAAAGCGAAGGGTGGAAGAATCTTCCGAATGACCCATCTGGTGCCCATACCGCCCCTCGGTGACTCCAAGAGGCCTGAAAGGCTCCGTGTCAACATGTTGTAATTGAATGTCATCAATTCTTGTTTGCTGAGGGCTTATGGAGGTTTTTCCGGGTATGAAGCAGATTCTTTGGTTCGAGGTGATGACGCCACCATCTCGTGTTCAAACACGCTTCTGTTGGCATTTAAGCTCGCATGGTAATCAGGCTGGGGAGTGGAGGTTCACGCCCACACTGCGCCAACGACAGATTCCCCAATGGTCGGATTCATATTTTTTGAATCATAAGTACTTTTAGTACTGTTTGACTTGGGCTGATTATTTAAAAAAAAACAAAAAAAACAATCATATGAACTTCATCATTACAACTGCTCTACCCTTTGAGTGATGTCAGTCCTCGCGAAACATTTCAAAGCGTTTTTGCTCAAGTGAGTCATTTGGGTCGGTCGTAGCCCAGACAGCTGTGAAACGACGCTTCACGACAGGATGCGCGCGGCGCAGCAAGAGACTTCTTTCTTCTTAACCGGGTTGACAGTTTGTTAAAACTTCGTTTAACTGTTCTACAAGAATAACACAGACTTGCGCATGCACTTTATTGAACTTAAGGTCACAAGAACCAATCATATATAGGTATGTAACACACAGACACACACAGTCTAATACATATTTCAAGTGGGGTGATGTCTGTGGGCTATGTGGGAAGAATGATCGGATAGATTGGCAGGGGAGGGCGGAACATGTCACGGCTAACCAGTTCATGCACGCTCCCGCGGGTGATGAATCACAGCAGCTGGTTCAAAATCCCTCTCTTGTCCCGAGAGCGAGCCTCTCTCATGTGTCCGCCGCTTTGTTTCCAAACGCTGTGAGAAAAGGAGCAAACGCGTTATTAAAAACATGTGCCCAAAGATGGCAGTAACGGCATCTTGATTGAACCGTAACACAGTCGCCGGCCTAATCCGAAGTCTTTATCATGTCAACCTCACAGTCGAGAGGAGCTTGCGTGGCTCTCTCCCCCATGTGCGGAGGTCACATTGGCCTCGCGGTGTGGCCACATTAATGTAAATTGGGAAATCTAAACGGTGAGAATCCAATGAAATGGCGAAAGGGTCATGAGACAGGGATGGCGGTGGAACCAGAAGCACATCATACTCTATATACTCGGTTTTATCCTCTACCCTTCCTGCAGTGGATTCGATTCATTTTTCTTTCTTTTTTATCATTTATCCGTCAGGTGTTTTATGTGTACCGACGGTCCAACAGGAAGAGTCATGAATCTTGGCGGGTTGTTGGGCTGAATATATGAATTCAAGCAATAGACAGTAGTCATGTTGTTATCTATGCCTCCTAAAAATCGTAACTTTTTTTTTTTTTTTTGTCTCCTCATTTGTCCACAGGTCATATTTGAAGCAGAAGTATCGAACAGGAAAACGGGCTTCATCGTTATAGATGACATTCAGGTGCTCAGCTACCCGTGCGGTGAGTCATTAGCATGCCAGCAATTAGTCCTAGTTCGCTGAGTCGACGCTTATAGCTTCGGCCACTAATTAGACTGAACCGGGGATGGTTTCTGTCGCAGTTGAACGGACAGATAAGTGGAAGGTGACTCGGGGAAGGGGAGGGATGCGGCAAGAGGAGACATGTTGTCGCGGGTAAACGAGAGAAGTAAAACACGGGAGGAAAGACTGCGAGAGAAATTGGGATGGCGGATCGGAGAGAGTGAAGCGGGAAATGAAACGGGATTAGGTCAATCATGGAGCGAAGGGATTCTGACCACTCAGCTTTTTCCTCTTAATAGACACACGCGCGCACAGACACACACTCGCAGCGAACAGTCGCTGTCTTGTCCTGCGCTGACAGGAAAGTGATGAGGGTCGCGCTCCTTTTGAAATTCACGTTACGTTCCAAAGCTCCTTTCTCTCCTCGCGGTTTCCGCACCGCCGGGGGGCCTCCTCCGAAAACACTTGTGCGCGCGTGTGAGTTCATCTAAAGCCGTCGACGGGCGTCTGCAGGGCGAAAGCGGAGGAATAAAAGCAATTAAAGCTCCCTTTCGCCATCTGTCTAGTCGCAGCAGTGACACATTTTTAGCATGACCTGACTTGCAGAATCCCCTATCGATTTTGCGTCATAGAATACTGGAATGTATCCTGCCTTCCGGTTGTCCCCGGCTCTGTTTGGGGTTGTCAAATTTTGTCAGGAAAGTGACCTGCAAGCGGTGTGAATATTAAGAGAGGAGCAACTCTCAGTGGAGAGCGCCAACTTCCACAGTAGAAGCATTCATTCTCACAGCTGCATTTGTGGACACACACACAGGTTTGTGTGTGTATCTTTCAGTTTGTGTGTACGCGTGTGTGTGTGTTTCAGCTGTTATCTATGATTGCAATCACCTCCCCGGAATAAAAATAGCCTCGCAGCCTCTTCGGGGGTTCAAAAGGCTTATTCCATACCTTAGTGTGGTGCTTAAGTATTAGGAAGCTGTGACATTGTGACCGCGATCTTCGCAGCCAGTGGCAATGTTGGGCTTCGGATTCCTCTGTCTCTTCTAAAAATCTAATCGTAGTAATAGTGAACATATCGCTGCAGGTTACAGAATGTCCGAAAATGTAAATATTGTTTGCACCTGTGCTGCCTCTGCCTAGAAAAATTGTGATTTCAACCCAAAGCAAAAAAAAAAAAAAAAAAAAAAAAAAAACCAACGTAAGTGATACTTGCAAAGGGTTTACTCAGGAAGTAGTCTGAATCCACTGTTCTTTTTAATGTTGTTTTCTTTAGACAAATCCCCTCATTTCCTGCGTCTCGGAGATGTTGAGGTGAACGCCGGCCAGAATGCCACCTTTCAGTGTATCGCCACTGGGCGAGACACATCCAACGATAAGCTCTGGCTTCAGGTAACATAAGAATGATTTTTTTCGGTGTATGCAAGCGGTTGTGTGCATATGTGTGTGGGTGTGCGCATGGCTGCCTCGCAAACCTCGATCAAGTCCCGTTAACCCTGGTGCCTGTTTCCGACTGTCCTCGACAGCGGCGAAACGGAGAAGATATCCCCGTGTCGCAGAGGAAGAACATCAACCACCGACGATTCTCCGCCTCGTTCCATCTCAACGAAGTCACCAATCAGGATCAAGATTTGTATCGCTGCGTCACCCAGTCGGAGCACGGCTCGGGGGTGTCCAACTTCGCCGGTCTTATTGTCAGAGGTGAGGATTTTTATTGAAAATTGCTCCCCCCGAGGGATTGATATAGACTGACTTTTTTTCAGTGATTGGAAAATGAAACTAGAATCACACTCATCTGAGCTCGGACCTCTGCCAAGGCAGGATTATTTTAAATTATACCGAAAATCTAGAAGGGTCTATGTATGGCTGCGAAAATCAACAGTTTTGAATTTGGCTGATTGTGTGGCAAAATGGAGCCGACTCTGGCTGTCCGTTCAAAGTGGCGATGGAGCTTTGCTGAATCAAGCTGTTCCAAATTTTTATGTAACAGTGCAAAGCAGACACAGACACGTTTTCAGAAATGGGCAGATGACAAAACTTTTGTTGTGTAATTTCACACTCGGTGGGTGGAAAGGCACTCGAGAGACCAAACGATTTGCTTACGAGCACTAAAAAGTCACATTTTCCCTTGAAGGTCTAAAGAACAGCAACATGGCATCAGTTATGAGAAGTGGCGCTGCATTTAACCCCGTAGCTACTCCCCTGGGCAGCGCTATTCTAATCACTATGACACCCGCATGCAAAAAGAGGGTCATCATGTTCATATTATAACACGTAAGCAATAGCAAAGCCTCTCCTTTCTCAACAGCACTTTGATACAGTGATTCATGCCTTAGTTACATCTTAGCCGGATTACTGCAGTGCATTTAATTATGGACTGAGCCAATCCTCCATGAAGCGTCTCCAGTTGGTCCAAAGTGCTGCTGCTCACCGCTTGACTCTTACTCGTAATTCATCCTACTCTGGTGTCCCTTCACTAGCTCCCAGAGAGTTCTCTTTAAGATTCTGTTATTTGTGATCAAATCTTGAAATGGTCTCTCTGATCTCCTCCACCCCTACGCACCTGCCGACCTGATGCTATGAAAGGCAACGAGGACTAAGCAAAGGTCCCTCTCCTTGGGATGACCTCCCGCTAAAAGTTAGGCAATCCCCCTCGCTGCCCATCATCTTGAAATGGTCTCTCTGATCTCCTCCACACCTACGCACCTGCTGAACTGATGCTATTAAAGGCACCGAGGACTAAGCAAAGGTCCCTCCCTCTCCTTGGGATGATCTGCCGCTAAAAGTTAGGCAATCCCCCTCGCTGCCCATCGTTAAAACTCGTCTTAAAACTCATTCTTATTCCTCTGCTTTTGATCCATCATGAGACTTGATTAGAATTTTACTGTTTTTGTGCTTTTTACTGTGTTCATTATCAATGATTTCTTTGTAGTTGCATGACTTAATGTTTGCTGCACGTACCGCATTCTTTATACAACGATGGTCGTTTTAAAGTGCTCTATGAATACAGTCGAGTGGCAATAATATCGATGGAGAGGGACAACGGTGAGTGTGTGTGCGCCCCCGCCTGTGGCGAAGCGTGTGTATGTGCGTGCTTCATCTGTCACGTGCAGTTGACACGCGGTTAATAAGGTGTCACCGATGTGTGTTTGCCACAAGATTCTTGATTCATGCACATTGAATAGCTCGCGTATTACGATTATCTCCCGGGGAGAGCACAGAAACACACAGGCTAAAGGCGAGAGACATTCTGGAGTGACAGAAAGGGGGAGGGGGGCGGGGGGCAAGTGGAATAGAGGTAGCGAGGGTGGGGGGAAAAAAATGGTAAATGTAAATAGTCAGCTCATTATCCAAAGAATATACCCGTAGCAGAATGAGGACTATGTCTGCATATGTAAACAGAGAAACAGTCTCATCGTTGTTATTCTGCATATGATGCGGCAGCGATGGAGCTAACAACGATAACGCAGCTTTGACAGTGTCCACCACAGTGCTTTAACTTTGTGGCAACGAGCAAGATTAAGTTGACGCCAAAGACCGACGGACACATGTTTAATCCCACAATTCTCTTATACCCTGAAAAAAATGAGGGGGGAAAAAAATTGTAAGAGATTGTGTGGAATTGAAATGATTCATATCCTTGAATTTTTTTTTTGTAAGAGTTTGTGTGGAATTGAAATGATTCATATCCTTGAATTTATTGGACAGTTTTGAGGATTTGTTTTTTTTCATGCACCAAATAAGAAAAACAATTATAGCCATGATATGGACAGTAATGATATGGGCTTTTCTTCTCAAACAGCAAACACATTGCTGGTATTTTAGCATTAAAGGGGGGGTGGTGGGGGGGGGTGTCATGTTTTTTTTTTTATTTGATATGTGACAGGAATAAAAGATAAAAACAGACATCAAAGAAGTGTAAGTGAGCTGCACAGCAGGAAACTGTTGTTTAATCATGAATGCCGCCCGTCCAGAGATGATGATAATGATGAAAATACATTCAGGCTCAGCAAGTGCATTGTGTGCTTGAGATCGAGGGGCTTTTCCAAGCTGTGAAAAGATGTTTGTGCATCTCGGAGGGATATTGGCAAAAAAAAAAAAAAATACAAAATAAAAAATAAAAAAATTCCTAATCCCACCTGGATACGCGAAGGGTATCACAATAAAGAAACGATGGCAGCTCGCGTGAATCTGGAAGGGGGGTGGATCCACTTCATGTTTATTTATTCGCAATATCAAGACGAGAAGCAGAGGGAAATCAAAAGAAACATCAATATTTTTTTCAACCTATTAAAAGTATCCAATTTTGATATGTATGCAGGACATGTATGTGCGGACAGAAGTAAGCTGCATTCATGCTGTGTTTGTATTTTAATATGCCTCCCGCATTTAAATATATATCCCGTTGTGAAATCGGCAAAGGGAGTTTTGAGAAAATTTAACATTGGAGAAATGAATCGATGCTAATCTGGAAAAACAGGAGTTCCTCGATATGACTTGTAGACATCAGCAGTGGGACATTGATCTAGCTTTGATTTCCGGCAGGCTGCAAGCAAGCGGTCTGCTGGGTGACTGAGATTGCCTGCGAGCAGGTACACGCTAGCCCAATCCACAGATATTTATGTAAATGAATAAGATGAACCGTTGTCTGCACTGCCTGTGTGTGGAGTTGTGTGCCAGGCCTGTCAAGATCAGAGCCCAGAATGCTTTTTTTTTTTTTTTTTTTTTTTTTTTACTGGCACAAATGCATGATGGGAGGTCTGAATTGGGAATCCGACGTCACTCTTGGGCAGATGCTTTTGTCCTCCGCAAACATCTCGTTTGGCAAATCATTTGTCGGCAGCTTTTGCAGCTCTTCATCAATCGTGCGTTTCATTGAGCTCACAAACCGGGAATGGGTTTGTCCCAAAATGTACCCGAGGAATTTGTGGGTGATTAATCAATTTAAGTAAGAAAATAGTTCAACAAATGTTAGGATCACACTGGAAAAAAAAAAACTTTGGAGTGGCATATGACACAATGCGACCGGAAAAAGAGAATATTGTGGCAAAAAAAAAAAAAAAAGACTCCGATCCAAAAATCACGCCGCAACAGAATAACAGGGGGAAAAAAGTCAAGATTATTGAGACGATAAAGTCACGAAAACCAAGATGTAACCGTATGAGGTTAAAGTTGTCCTCTTTGGAATTGTGATGTCGACCGATATCGTGACGATCTTAAATGCTGTTTGAAATGATACTCGGCAAACAAGTTGGATGTGTTTGGAAGTCACCGTGTTTCCGTCCTTGCGCGGATGTGATGCCGCCGTTTCACACCGCCTGAGCGTGTGCGTTACCACGTCTCAAGAAAGTGAAAGAATCAGTTTAGCGTGCGTGTACGTGTAGCATCCATACTGTCCGGAGTATGTTTGTGTTTGTCAGTAGTTGTTTTGTCAGAGTGCGGCTCTAATAAAGCCTTGCCCTCTGGTTCCTACTGTGACAGAGCACATCATCGTGACACACACACACTCACCGCGATGCCAGCTTGCATTATACACAAAGCCGTGGCCTAAAAAGCTCCTGCGCTATTACTGTCACACGCACACGCGCACGCGACCACACTTGGATCCATACAGCTGTGCCGTACGACTTCAAAAATGCTGTTTTTGCGCTTAAAGACGCTCATTGGTCCAAGCGATGGTGGCAGCTGGGGCTGCAGGTGCCTCAAGAGTGCAGAGAATCTTTGCGGTTGGCCATCGGCACCGCCAAACACGCACCTTCTGCCGTTGCGGAGGTCGCGCGGCCTCCATCGCAGCGAGGGTGATGTCAGCAGCGCTTTGTGAAGACGAAACTTTATTGACAAGGTTGCTGACGTTGGACGGCGATGCCCACGGGGCTCAAAAGTCACCAATGCTGTTCAACTCTCTTTCCGTCCTTTGTTTCTTCTCTGGTTTGCTTTTTTTTTTTTTTTTCTTGTATTCTTTCGGTCTTGCCTTTTGCACTGATTTGTTGGTTTTCAGTTTTTTTTTTCTTCATTCCTCCTTCCTCCCCTCCTTCAGTTTCACCCATTTCTGCCACATTCATTCCATCTTTTCTTTTTTTTTCATTCTGTGGACGTGTCTTTTTAGCCCCTGCTTTTTTTTTGTTTTTTTTAAATTCTTTTTTGATCCATCATTTGTTTCTGTTTTTGTTCCTGGCTTATGATTGGCGAGAAACTTGGATCAGATCGGGGGGAATTTCATCAAAAAGTTACAAGCGTAGGAATTAAAAAAGGAAAATTGGCCTGCCGGAAAATGATTTAAGAAAAATATTTCGGAAAGCAGGTGGGGACGGAAATTCTGTATCAAAAAGAGATGAAATAGAAAAGAAGGAAGTAAGTCTTCTTTTTGTTCGTTCGCTCCAATGATGGTGCAATGTCGACACAGATACGACATTTCGCCTCTATTTGTTTACTGAGTATAATTTACATGTGACCCTAAAAATGGATTCACGCATGATTAATAATACAACAGATGGTGACAACAAGCCCATTTCATCACATCAACACCATTGATGATTGGATATGTTTTTAGGTCAACTGTACAAATGTCAAATAACGAAGAAGAAAAAAAGGGACTGAGAATCAAAAGCAAGAAGCCAACTTCAGCACTGTTTTCTCTGGAGTTGCATGATGACCCACTTAAACATCTTAGCGCTTTATTTATATTTCTATTATTTATGTTTGAGATAAGTCACTGGGTTTTGAAGTCACACACAAGCTCGCATTCTTGTTGAAGACACAGAAAAGTCAACGGTTTTAAGACATTTTTGCTTTTATTTCCCGTCTTATTATCATCGTGTTGTTTTTTTTCATTTGACGCCGCCGCCAGCAGATGCGTTGCTGACGTCACGAGTTTTTTTTGAACTAGCTTCAACATTCATTATCTGAATTCAAGCTAGCGCGCTGTCAAACTGCAACGTTTCATGTGTTGGGAGTGGGGGGGTTCGGTGGGGGGGGGGCGTGTCTTTTCAGTCTGACAGCCACGTTCAACACACATCCAAACGCACTCCCGACACAAACATAAACAAGCATGCATATGCACACGCGATGGCAATGCGGGGTATTATTAAAAGTAGCGCTGGAACAATGTATAGACACACGCACACACACTTAAACAAAAAAAATTAAAAAAAATAAATAAAAAAAAAGATTGACCTGAATAAGCAATGACTGAAATACGTTTCAGACAAAAGTGTCCGCCGAAAATGAGTATAAAGCCACATTAAATGTGATGATGCAGGTCTGCCTCCCCCGTGATGATTTCAAACCCATTTAAAAACAAGCGAAATCACAACATTGTTACGGCGTTTGTCGCCGCTACTGTTGTTCAAAGCCTTTTGGGATGGCGCCTTCTGAAGGTAGAAAGTCTTTTGATGAGCCGCGTCTTCAAAAAGTTGCGCTTGCTGTAAGATTAGGATCATTATAATTCAGCGCGGCTGCTACCAGTATACACCGAGCCAAGGAAACTGAAGCCATGCATAAATCATCATCACATCTACAAGCTGCCGTTTGAAAGTCAATCGAAATTATGTTATGTGGTGCGCTACAGCACGTTCCAAATAATGATATGGCATGATGTTATTCGTATTAAGAGAGAAGGAATCGGTGAATAGGCCTGAAACGAAGCTCTTAAAAAGCCATGGATGTGAACGGAGAGAGATGTGCAGGCCATCCAATGCGATGCCCATCATCGCCGATTCTTTCTGCTGGTATTCATATGTCACCACAGATTTTTTTTTTCTTTTGGAGTGAAGGGTAATCTTCCAAGGGTGTGGCCTGGCTCAGGTGGCAAAGTATTCAAGCCGAAAGCCTCTAAATTGAAGCCAGCAGCACCGTCCAAGGCCACTGGACTGACACTTGCTCCTCTCTGAGCTGTTACCTTTTCCATCCGTAGCAAAATCTCCACGATAATCATTCACCGTTACGTGAAAAGGGTATTCAAGATATGAAGGTGCTTTGGATGTCGCTAATTTGGGTAATTGAACACGGTACATTAAAGATGCTGACACACATCACTGTCAGATCTAATCAGAGCAAGTTTTGTCTGTGTATGCTCTTAAAAGCTTAAAAAAAAAACCCACACACATCGCCTTGGCGGAGGTCTCTGCTCTCCCTGTTTGAATTACCGTTATGTTTCCCCGTTCCCGAGGCTTTCCATCACTGCGACTACAGTGTATCCCCCAGACTCTCCTGTTCCTTTTGTTGCTTTTTTTTCATTGCGTTCTGTCATTCCCATGTGACTCCGTGAAGCTTTCTTTATGTTGATCCTATTCATTGTTTTCTCTCCCCAGAGCCTCCGCACCCCATAGCCCCACCCCAGCTGCTCGCTGTTGGGCCCACCTACCTGCTGATTCAGCTCAATGCCAACTCCATATTTGGAGACGGTCCTATTATACTCAAAGAGGTCTGTATTTGCTCAAAAAGCTATTATGTACTTTTTTTTTTTTTTTTGCATCGTATAAATCTGTCACCAGGCTTGTGGGTTGGATTTCTGATCTGATTTCACAACATAAATCGGCGTAAAAATCCATTTAATATGCCTCATGATGTTGAAATCCTGAACATGAATTTTCCAAAGGTGGAGTACCGCATGACGTCAGGCAGTTGGATCGAGACCCACGCGGTCAACTCCCCCAACTATAAGTTATGGCATCTCGACCCGGACACCGAGTATGAGATCCGAGTCTTACTCACGCGGCCGGGAGAGGGCGGGACAGGCAAAGCCGGACCTCCGCTCATTACACGGACAAAATGCGCAGGTAGGCAACGACGGAAAATACGTTCAAAGCAAAACATTTCTCTTTCGACAAGTCGTGCATTTTACTTTGCGTGAGTTGCTTCAAGATGTGATTCGAGAACAAATGCTCTGGTCATTTCATATGGTGGTGAGCGTGAGCAAAACCATCATGATTATCCTTATAATCATGATATCACGAAAAGAAATGCAAGGCGGTTTTAATTAAACGGCACATTTCATACACGAGGTAACTCAATGTGCTTCACAAAAGACGCGACACCAGCAAGCGTCGACAAGGACAACTTGCTCCAGCTTCGTCCTTCACTTCTTCCCTCTCTTCTCTTTCTTCATTCCATATTAGTCTCCCGATGGATCAATAGGCAGAGGGCAGAAACTCTGTCTGACATTTGTAGAAATAAACGGATGAAATAAGAACACAGCTGGCCTGGGGGAGAGGGACGGAGCGAGGGGGTGGG